>NW_026599602.1:1730000-1737500 GCF_023634155.1 Falco peregrinus | reverse complement strand
TAGGGTTACGTACATGCCATGCACAGCTGAGGTTTAGAGTTGCGTTTAGGGTTAGGCCTCTTAGGTTAGGGTTAGGGTTAGGGTTAGGGTTAGGGTTAGGGTTAGGGTTAGGGTTAGGGTTAGGGTTAGGGTTAGGGTTAGCGTTAGGGTTACGGTTAGGGTTAGGATTAGGGTTAGCGTTAGGGTTAGGGTTAGGGTTAGGGTTAGGGTTAGGGTTAGGGTTAGGGTTAGGGTTACGGTTAAGTGCAAGCCATGCACAGCTGAGGTTTAGAGTTGCGTTTAGGGTTAGGCCTCTTACGGTTAGGGTTAGGGTTAGGGTTAGGGTTAGGATTACGGTTAGGTTTAGGGTTAGGGTTATGGTTACGGTTTAAGTGCATGCCATGCACAGCTGAGGTTTAGAGTTCCGTTTTGGGTTAGGCCTCTTAGGGTCAGGGTTAGGGTTAGGGTTAGGGTTAGGGTTAGGGTTAGGGTTAGGGTTAGGGTTAGGGTTAGCGTTAGGGTTAGGGTTAGGGTTAGGGTTAAGGTTACGTACATGCCATGCACAGCTGAGGTTTAAAGTTGCATTTAGGGTTAGGCCTCTTAGGGTTAGGGTTAGGGTTAGGGTTAGGTTAGGGTTAGGGTCAGGGTTAGGGTTAGGGTTAGGGTTAGGTTTAGGGTTACGTACATGCCATGCACAGCTGAGGTTTAGACTTGCATTTAGGGTTAGGCCTCTTAGGGTTAGGGTTAGGGTTAGGGTTAGGGTTAGGGTTAGGGTTAGGGTTATGTACATGCCATGCACAGCTGAGGTTTAGAGTTCCGTCAAGGGTTAGGACCCTTAGGGTCAGGATTAGGGTTAGGGTTAGGGTTAGGGTTAGGGTTAGGCTTAGGGTTAGGGTTAGGGTTAGGTACATGCCATGCACAGCTGAGGTTTAGAGTTGCGTTTAGGGTTAGGCCTCTTAGGGTTAGGGTTAAAGTTAGGTTTAGGGTTAGGGTTAGGGTTAGGGTTAGGGTTAGGGTTAGGGTTAGGGTTAGTGTTAACTGCATGCCATGCACAGCTGAGGTTTAGAGTTCCGTCAAGGGTTAGGCCTCTTAGGGTCAGGGTTAGGGTTAGGGTTAGGCTTAGGGTTAGGGTTAAGGTTAGGGTTAGGTACATGCCATGCACAGATGAGGTTTAGAGTTGCGTTTTGGATTAGGCCTCTTAGGGTCAGGATTAGGGTTAGGGTTAGGGTTCGGGTTAGCGTTAGGGTTAGGGTTAGGGTTAGGGTTAGGGTTAGGGTTAGGGTTAGGGTAAGAGTTAGGGTTATGTACCTGCCATGCACAGCTGAGGTTTAGAGTTCCGTTTAGGTTTAGGTCTCTTAGGGTTAGGGTTACGATTAGGGTTAGGGCTAAAGTTAGGGTTAGGGTTAGGGTTAGGGTTAGGGTTAGGGTTAGGGTTAGGGTTAGGGTTAGGGTTATGTGCATGCCATGCACAGCTGAGGTTTAGAGTTCCGTTTTGGGTTAGGCCTCTTAGGGTCAGGATTAGGGTTCGGGTTAGGGTTAGGGTTAGGGTTCGGGTTAGCATTAGGGTTAGGGTTAGGGTTAGGGTTAGGGTTAGGGTAAGGGTTAGGGTTAGGTACATGCCATGCACAGCTGAGGTTATAGAGTTCCATCAAGGGTTAGGCCTCTTAGGGTCAGGATTAGGGTTAGGGTTAGGGTTCGGGTTAGCGTTAGGGTTAGGGTTAGGGTTAGGGTTAGGGTTAGGGTTATGTACCTGCCATGCACAGCTGAGGTTTAGAGTTCCGTCTAGGGTTAGGAATCTTAGGGTCAGGATTAGGGTTAGGTTTAGGATTACGGTTAGGGTTGGGGTTAGGGTTAGGGTTAGGGTTAGGGTTAGGGTTAAGTGCATGCCATGCACAGCTGAGGTTTAGAGTTCCGTTTTGGGTTAGGTCTCTTAGGGTTAGGGTTAGGGTTAAGGTTAGGGTTAGGGTTAGGGTTAGGGTTAGGGTTAGGGTTAGGGTTAGTGTTAACTGCATGCCATGCACAGGTGAGGTTTAGAGTTCCGTTTTGGGTTAGGCCTCTTAGGGTCAGTGTTAGGGTTAGGGTTAGGGTTAGGCTTAGGGTTAGGGTTAGGGTTAGGTACATGCCATGCACAGCTGAGGATTAGAGTTGCGTTAAGGGTTAGGCCTCTTAGGGTCAGGATTAGGGATAGGGTTAGGGTTCGGGTTAGCATTAGGGGTAGGGTTAGGGTTAGGATTAGGGTTAGGGTAAGGGTTAGGGTTAGGTACATGCCATGCACAGCTGAGGTTATAGAGTTCCATCAAGGGTTAGGCCTCTTAGGGTCAGGATTAGGATTAGGGTTAGGGTTAGGGTTAGGGTTAGGGTTAGGGTTAGGGTTAGGGTTAGGGTTACGTACATGCCATGCACAGCTGAAGTTTAGAGTTGCGTTTAGGGTTAGGCCTCTTAGGGTTAGGGTTAAGGTTAGGTTTAGGGTTAGGGTTAGGGTTAGGGTTAGGGTTAGGGTTAGGGTTAGGGTTAGGGTTAGGGTTAAGTGCATGCCATGCACAGCTGAGGTTTAGAGTTCCGTTTTGGGTTAGGTCTCTTAGCGTCAGGATTAGGGTTAGGGTTAGGGTTAGGGTTAGGGTTAGGGTTAGCGTTATGTACATGCCATGCACAGCTGAGGTTTAGAGTTGCGTTTAGGGTTAGGCCTCTTAGGGTCAGGATTAGGGTTAGGGTTAGGGTTAGGGTTAGGGTTAGGGTTAGGGTTAGGGTTAGGGTTAGGGTTAGGGTTAGGTACATGCCGTGCACAGCTGAGGTTTAGAGTTCCGTTTTGGGTTCGGCCTCTTAGGGTCAGGGTTAGGGTTAGGGTTAGGGCTAGGGTTACGTACATGCCATGCACAGCTGAGGTTTAGAGTTCCGTTTTGGGTTAGGTCACTTAGGGTTAGGGTTAGGGTTAAGGTTAGGGTTAGGATTAGGGTTAGGGTTAGGGTTAGGGTTAGGGTTAGTGTTAACTGCATGCCATGCACAGCTGAGGTTTAGAGTTCCGTTTTGGGTTAGGCCTCTTAGGGTCAGGGTTAGGGTTAGGGTTAGGCTTAGGGTTAGGGTTAAGGTTAGGGTTAGGTACATGCCATGCACAGCTGAGGTTTAGAGTTGCGTTTTGGATTAGGCCTCTTAGGGTCAGGATTAGGGTTAGGGTTAGGGTTCGGGTTAGCGTTAGGGTTAGGGTTAGGGTTAGGGTTAGGGTTAGGGTTAGGGTAAGAGTTAGGGTTATGTACCTGCCATGGACAGCTGAGGTTTAGAGTTCCGTTTAGGTTTAGGTCTCTTAGGGTTAGGGTTACGATTAGGGTTAGGGCTAAAGTTAGGGTTAGGGTTAGGGTTAGGGTTAGGGTTAGGGTTAGGGTTAGGGTTAGGGTTATGTGCATGCCATGCACAGCTGAGGTTTAGAGTTCCGTTTTGGGTTAGGCCTCTTAGGGTCAGGATTAGGGTTCGGGTTAGGGTTAGGGTTAGGGTCCGGGTTAGCATTAGGGTTAGCGTTAGGGTTAGGATTAGGGTTAGGGTAAGGGTTAGGGTTAGGTACATGCCATGCACAGCTGAGGTTATAGAGTTCCATCAAGGGTTAGGCCTCTTAGGGTCAGGATTAGGGTTAGGGTTAGGGTTCGGGTTAGCGTTAGGGTTAGGGTTAGGGTTAGAGTTAGGGTTATGTACCTGCCATGCACAGCTGAGGTTTAGAGTTCCGTCTAGGGTTAGGAATCTTAGGGTCAGGATTAGGGTTAGGTTTAGGATTAGGGTTAGGGTTGGGGTTAGGGTTAGGGTTAGGGTTAGGGTTAGGGTTAGGTACATGCCATGCACAGCTGACGTTTAGAGTTCCGTTTCGGGTTCGGCCTCTTAGGGTCAGGGTTAGGGTTAGGGTTAGGGTTAGGTTTAGGGTTACGTACATGCCATGCACAGCTGAGGTTTAAAGTTGCATTTAGGGTTAGGCCTCTTAGGGTTAGGGTTAGGGTTAGGGTTAGGGTTAGGGTTAGGGTTAGGGTTAGGGTTATGTACATGCCATGCACAGCTGAGGTTTAGAGTTCCGTCAAGGGTTAGGACCCTTAGGGTCAGGATTAGGGTTAGGGTTAGGGTTAGGGTTAGGGTTAGGGTTAGGGTTAGGGTTAGGGTTACGTACATGCCATGCACAGCTGAAGTTTAGAGTTGCGTTTAGGGTTAGGCCTCTTAGGGTTAGGGTTAAGGTTAGGTTTAGGGTTAGGGTTAGGGTTAGGGTTAGGGTTAGGGTTAGGGTTAGGGTTAGGGTTAGGGTTAGGGTTAAGTGCATGCCATGCACAGCTGAGGTTTAGAGTTCCGTTTTGGGTTAGGTCTCTTAGGGTTAGGGTTAGGGTTAAGGTTAGGGTTAGGGTTAGGGTTAGGGTTAGGGTTAGCGTTAGGGTTAGGGTTAGTGTTAACTGCATGCCATGCACAGCTGAGGTTTAGAGTTCCGTTTCGGGTTAGGCCTCTTAGGGTCAGTGTTAGGGTTAGGGTTAGGGTTAGGGTTAGGCTTAGGGTTAGGGTTAGGGTTAGGTACATGCCATGCACAGCTGAGGTTTAGAGTTCCGTCAAGGGTTAGGACCATTAGGGTCAGGATTAGGGTTAGGGTTAGGGTTCGGGTTAGCGTTAGGGTTAGGGTTAGGGTTAGGATTAGGGTTAGGGTAAGGGGTAGGGTTAGGTACATGCCATGCACAGCTGAGGTTATAGAGTTCCATCAAGGTTTAGGCCTCTTAGGGTCAGGATTAGGGTTAGGGTTAGGGTTCGGGTTAGCGTTAGGGTTAGTGTTAGGGTTAGGGTTAGGGTTAGGGTTAGGGTTAGGGTTATGTACCTGCCATGCACAGCTGAGGTTTAGAGTTCCGTCTAGGGTTAGGAATCTTAGGGTCAGGATTAGGGTTAGGTTTAGGATTAGGGTTAGGGTTAGGGTTAGGGTTAGGGTTAGGGTTAGGGTTAGGGTTACGTACATGCCATGCACAGCTGAGGTTTAAAGTTGCATTTAGGGTTAGGCCTCTTAGGTTTAGGGTTAGGGTTAGGGTTAGGGTTATGTACATGCCAGGCACAGCTGAGGTTTAGAGTTCCGTCAAGGGTTAGGCCTCTTAGGGTCAGGATTAGGGTTAGGGTTAGGGTTCGGGTTAGCGTTAGGGTTAGTGTTAGGGTTAGGATTAGGGTTAGGGTTAGGGTTACGTACCTGCCATGCACAGCTGAGGTTTAGAGTTCCGTCTAGGGTTAGGACTCTTAGGGTCAGGATTAGGGTTAGGTTTAGGATTAGGGTTAGGGTTATGGTTAGGGTTAGGGTTAGGGTTAGGGTTAGGGTTACGTACATGCCATGCACATCTGAGGTTTAGAGTTCCGTTTAGGGTTAGGACACTTAGGGTCAGCATTAGGGTTAGGGTTAGCATTAGGGTTAGGGTTAGGGTTAGGGTTAGGGTTAGGGTTAGGGTTACGTACATGCCATGCACAGCTGAGGTTTAGAGTTGCGTTTAGGGTTAGGCCTCTTAGGGTTAGGGTTAAGGTTAGGTTTAGGGTTAGGGTTAGGGTTAGGGTTAGAGTTAAGTGCATGCCATGCACAGCTGAGGTTTAGAGTTCCGTTTTGGGTTAGGTCTCTTAGGGTTAGGGTTAGTATTAGGGTTAGGTTTAGGGTTAGGGTTAGGGTTAGGGTTAGGGTTAGGTTTAGGGTCAGGGTTAGGGTTAGGGTTAGGGTTAGGGTTAGGGTTAGTGTTACGTACATGCCATGCACAGCTAAGGTTTAGAGTTGCGTTTAGGGTTAGGCCTCTTAGGGTTAGGGTTAGGGTTAGCGTTAGGGTTAGGGTTAGGGTTAGGGTTAGGGTTAGGGTTAGGGTTAGGGTTACGGTTAAGTGCATGCCATGCACAGCTGAGGTTTAGAGTTCCGTTTAGGGTTAGGCCTCTTAGGGTTAGGGTTAGGGTTAGGGTTAGGGTTAGGGTTAGGATTACGGTTAGGTTTAGGGTTAGGGTTAAGTGCATGCCATGCACAGCTGAGGTTTAGAGTTCCGTTTTGGGTTAGGCCTCTTAGGGTCAGGGTTACGGTTAGGGTTAGGGTTAGGGTTAGGGTTACGTACATGCCATGCACAGCTGAGGTTTAGAGTTGCGTTTAGGGTTAGGCCTCTTAGGGTTAGGGTTAGGGTTAGGGTTAGGGTTAGGGTTAGGGTTAGGGTTAGGGTTAGGGTTAGGGTTAGGGTTAGGGTTAGGTACATGCCATGCACAGCTGAGGTTTAGAGTTGCGTTTAGGGTTAGGCCTCTTAGGGTTAGGGTTAGGGTTAGGGTTAGGGTTAGGGTTAGGGTTAGGGTTAGGGTTAGGGTTAGTGTTAACTGCATGCCATGCACAGCTGAGGTTTAGAGTTCCGTTTTGGGTTAGGCCTCTTAGGGTCAGTGTTAGGGTTAGGGTTAGGGTTAGGCTTAGGGTTAGGGTTAGGGTTAGGGTTAGGGTTAGGGTTAGGGTTAAGTGCATGCCATGCACAGCTGAGGTTTAGACTTCCGTTTTGTGTTAGGCATCTTAGGGTCAGGGTTAGGGTTAGGGTTAGGGTTAGGGTTAGGGTTAGGGTTAGGGTTAGGGTTACGGTTAGGGTTAGGGTTAGCGTTAGGGTTACGGTTAGGGTTAGGGTTAGGGTTAGGGTTAGGCTTAGGGTTAGGTTTAGGGTTAGGGTTAGGTTTAGGGTTTAAGTGCATGCCATGCACAGCTGAGGTTTAGAGTTGCGTTTAGGGTTAGGCCTCTTAGGGTTAGGGTTAAGGTTAGGGTTAGGGTTAGGGTTAGGGTTAGGGTTAGGGTTCGGGTTAAGTGCATGCCATGCACAGCTGAGGTTTAGAGTTCCGTTTCGGGTTAGGCCTCTTAGGGTCAGGGTTACGGTTAGGGTTAGGGTTAGGGTTAGGGTTACGTACATGCCATGCACAGCTGAGGTTTAGAGTTGCGTTTAGGGTTAGGCCTCTTAGGGTTAGGGTTAAGGTTAGGGTTAGGGTTAGGGTTAGGGTTAGGGTTAGGGTTAGGGTTAGGGTTAGGTACATGCCATGCACAGCTGAGGTTTAGAGTTGCGTTTAGGTTTAGGCCTCTTAGGGTTAGGGTTAGGGTTAGGGTTAGGGTTAGGGTTAGGGTTAGGGTTAGGGTTAGGGTTAGGGTTACGGTTAAGTGCATGCCATGCACAGCTGAGGTTTAGAGTCGCGTTTAGGGTTAGGCCTCTTAGGGTCAGGGTTAAGGTTAGGGTTAGGGTTAGGGTTAGGGTTAGGGTTAGGGTTAGGGTTAGGGTTAGCGTTAGGGTTACGGTTAGGGTTAGGATTAGGGTTAGCGTTAGGGTTAGGGTTAGGGTTAGGGTTAGGGTTAGGGTTAGGGTTAGGGTTAGGGTTAGGGTTAGGGTTAGGGTTAGGATTAGGGTTAGGGTTAGGGTTAGGGTTAGGATTAGGGTTAGGGTAAGGGTTAGGGTTAGGTACATGCCATGCATAGCTGAGGTTATAGAGTTCCATCAAGGGTTAGGCCTCTTAGGGTCAGGATTAGGGTTAGGGTTAGGGTTCGGGTTAGCG
>NW_026599602.1:1720000-1722500 GCF_023634155.1 Falco peregrinus | reverse complement strand
TAGGGTTAGGGTTAAGGTTAGGGTTAGGGTTAGGGTTAGGGTTAGGGTTAGGGTTAGGGTTCGGGTTAAGTGCATGCCATGCACAGCTGAGGTTTAGAGTTCCGTTTCGGGTTCGGCCTCTTAGGGTCAGGGTTAGGGTTAGGGTTAGTGTTAGGGTTAGGGTTACGTACATGCCATGCACAGCTGAGGTTTAGAGTTCCGTTTAGGGTTAGGCCTCTTAGGGTTAGGGTTAAGGTTAGGGTTAGGGTTAGGGTTAGGGTTAGGGTTAGGGTTAGGGTTCGGGTTAAGTGCATGCCATGCACAGCTGAGGTTTAGAGTTCCGTTTCGGGTTAGGCCTCTTAGGGTCAGGGTTACGGTTAGGGTTAGGGTTAGGGTTAGGGTTACGTACATGCCATGCACAGCTGAGGTTTAGAGTTGCGTTTAGGGTTAGGCCTCTTAGGGTTAGGGTTAAGGTTAGGGTTAGGGTTAGGGTTAGGGTTAGGGTTAGGGTTAGGGTTAGGGTTAGGTACATGCCATGCACAGCTGAGGTTTAGAGTTGCGTTTAGGGTTAGGCCTCTTAGGGTTAGGGTTAGGGTTAGGGTTAGGGTTAGGGTTAGGGTTAGGGTTAGGGTTAGGGTTACGGTTAAGTGCATGCCATGCACAGCTGAGGTTTAGAGTCGCGTTTAGGGTTAGGCCTCTTAGGGTTAGGGTTAAGGTTAGGGTTAGGGTTAGGGTTAGGGTTAGGGTTAGGGTTAGGGTTAGGGTTAAGTGCATGCCATGCACAGCTGATGTTTAGAGTTCCGTTTTGGGTTAGGCCTCTTAGGTTCAGGGTTAGGGTTAGGGTTAGGGTTAGGGTTAGGGTTAGGGTTAGGGTTAGGGTTAGGGTTAGCGTTAGGGTTACGGTTAGGGTTAGGATTAGGGTTAGGGTTAGGGTTAGGGTTAGGGTTAGGGTTAGGGTTAGGGTTAGGGTTAGGGTTAGGGTTAGGGTTAGGGTTAGGGTTAGGGTTAGGGTTAGGTACATGCCATGCACAGCTGACGTTTAGAGTTCCGTTTTGGGTTCGGCCTCTTAGGGTCAGGGTTAGGGTTAGGGTTAGGGTTAGGGTTAGGGTTACGTACATGCCATGCACAGCTGAGGTTTAAAGTTGCATTTAGGGTTAGGCCTCTTAGGGTTAGGGTTAGGGTTAGGGTTAGGGTTATGTACATGCCATGCACAGCTGAGGTTTAGAGTTCCGTCAAGGGTTAGGCCTCTTAGGGTCAGGATTAGGGTTAGGTTTAGGGTTAGGCTTAGGGTTAGGGTTAGGGTTAGGGTTAGGGTTAGGTTTAGGGTTATGTACCTGCCATGCACAGCTGAGTTTTAGAGTTCCGTCTAGGGTTAGGACTCTGAGGGTCAGGATTAGGGTTAGGTATAGGATTAGGGTTAGGGTTAGGGTTAGGGTTAGGGTTAGGGTTAGGGTTACCTACATGCCATGCACAGCTGAGGTTTAGAGTTGCATTTAGGGTTAGGCCTCTTAGGGTTAGGGTTAGGGTTAGGGTTAGGGTTATGTACATGCCATGCACAGCTGAGGTTTAGAGTTCCGTCAAGGGTTAGGACACTTAGGGTCAGGATTAGGGTTAGGGTTAGCATTAGGGTTAGGGTTAGGGTTAGGGTTAGGGTTAGGGTTACGTACATGCCATGCACAGCTGAGGTTTAGAGTTGCGTTTAGGGTTAGGCCTCTTAGGGTTAGGGTTAAGGTTAGGTTTAGGGTTAGGGTTAGGGTTAGGGTTAGGGTTAAGTGCATGCCATGCACAGCTGAGGTTTAGAGTTCCGTTTTGGGTTAGGTCTCTTAGGGTTAGGGTTAGTATTAGGGTTAGGTTTAGGGTTAGGGTTAGGGTTAGGGTTAGGGTTAACTGCATGCCATGCACAGCTGAGGTTTAGAGTTCCGTTTTGTGTTAGGCCTCTTAGGGTCAGGGTTAGGGTTAGGGTTAGGGTTAGGGTTAGGGTTAGGGTTACGTACATGCCATGCACAGCTGAGGTTTAGAGTTGCGTTTAGGGTTAGGCCTCTTAGGTTTAGGGTTAGGGTTAGGGTTAGGGCTAAAGTAAGGGTTAGGGTTAGGGTTAGGGTTAGGGTTAGGGTTAGGGTTAGGGTTAGGGTTAGGGTTAGGGTTAGGTACATGCCATGCACAGCTGAGGTTTAGAGTTGAGTTTAGGGTTAGGACTCTTAGGGTTAGGATTAGGGTTAGGGTTAGGGTTAGGGTTAGGGTTAGGGTTAGGGTTACGGTTAAGTGCATGCCATGCACAGCTGAGGTTTAGAGTTGCGTTTAGGGTTAGGCCTCTTAGGGTTAGGGTTAGGGTTAGGGTTAGGTTTACGGTTACGGTTAGGGTTAAGGTTAGGGTTAGGTTTAGGGTTTAAGTGCATGCCATGCACAGCTGAGGTTTAGAGTTGCGTTTAGGGTCAGGCCTCTTAGGGTTAGGGTTAAGGTTAGGGTTAGGGTTAGGGTTAGGGTTAGGGTTAGGGTTAGGGTTCGGGTTAAGTGCATGCCA
>NW_026599602.1:1705000-1715000 GCF_023634155.1 Falco peregrinus | reverse complement strand
GGGTTATGTACATGCCATGCACAGCTGAGGTTTAGAGTTCCGTCAAGGGTTAGGCCTCTTAGGGTCAGGATTAGGGTTAGGTTTAGGGTTAGGCTTAGGGTTAGGGTTAGGGTTAGGGTTAGGGTTAGGTTTAGGGTTATGTACCTGCCATGCACAGCTGAGTTTTAGAGTTCCGTCTAGGGTTAGGACTCTGAGGGTCAGGATTAGGGTTAGGTATAGGATTAGGGTTAGGGTTAGGGTTAGGGTTAGGGTTACCTACATGCCATGCACAGCTGAGGTTTAGAGTTGCATTTAGGGTTAGGCCTCTTAGGGTTAGGGTTAGGGTTAGGGTTAGGGTTATGTACATGCCATGCACAGCTGAGGTTTAGAGTTCCGTCAAGGGTTAGGACACTTAGGGTCAGGATTAGGGTTAGGGTTAGCATTAGGGTTAGGGTTAGGGTTAGGGTTAGGGTTAGGGTTACGTACATGCCATGCACAGCTGAGGTTTAGAGTTGCGTTTAGGGTTAGGCCTCTTAGGGTTAGGGTTAAGGTTAGGTTTAGGGTTAGGGTTAGGGTTAGGGTTAGGGTTAAGTGCATGCCATGCACAGCTGAGGTTTAGAGTTCCGTTTTGGGTTAGGTCTCTTAGGGTTAGGGTTAGTATTAGGGTTAGGTTTAGGGTTAGGGTTAGGGTTAGGGTTAGGGTTAACTGCATGCCATGCACAGCTGAGGTTTAGAGTTCCGTTTTGTGTTAGGCCTCTTAGGGTCAGGGTTAGGGTTAGGGTTAGGGTTAGGGTTAGGGTTAGGGTTACGTACATGCCATGCACAGCTGAGGTTTAGAGTTGCGTTTAGGGTTAGGCCTCTTAGGTTTAGGGTTAGGGTTAGGGTTAGGGCTAAAGTAAGGGTTAGGGTTAGGGTTAGGGTTAGGGTTAGGGTTAGGGTTAGGGTTAGGGTTAGGGTTAGGGTTAGGGTTAGGGTTAGGTACATGCCATGCACAGCTGAGGTTTAGAGTTGAGTTTAGGGTTAGGACTCTTTGGGTTAGGATTAGGGTTAGGGTTAGGGTTAGGGTTAGGGTTAGGGTTAGGGTTACGGTTAAGTGCATGCCATGCACAGCTGAGGTTTAGAGTTGCGTTTAGGGTTAGGCCTCTTAGGGTTAGGGTTAAGGTTAGGGTTAGGGTTAGGGTTAGGGTTAGGGTTACGGTTAGGGTTAAGGTTAGGGTTAGGTTTAGGGTTTAAGTGCATGCCATGCACAGCTGAGGTTTAGAGTTGCGTTTAGGGTCAGGCCTCTTAGGGTTAGGGTTAAGGTTAGGGTTAGGGTTAGGGTTAGGGTTAGGGTTAGGGTTAGGGTTCGGGTTAAGTGCATGCCATGCACAGCTGAGGTTTAGAGTTCCGTTTCGGGTTCGGCCTCTTAGGGTCAGGGTTAGGGTTAGGGTTAGTGTTAGGGTTAGGGTTACGTACATGCCATGCACAGCTGAGGTTTAGAGTTCCGTTTAGGGTTAGGCCTCTTAGGGTTAGGGTTAAGGTTAGGGTTAGGGTTAGGGTTAGGGTTAGGGTTAGGGTTAGGGTTCGGGTTAAGTGCATGCCATGCACAGCTGAGGTTTAGAGTTCCGTTTCGGGTTAGGCCTCTTAGGGTCAGGGTTACGGTTAGGGTTAGGGTTAGGGTTAGGGTTACGTACATGCCATGCACAGCTGAGGTTTAGAGTTGCGTTTAGGGTTAGGCCTCTTAGGGTTAGGGTTAAGGTTAGGGTTAGGGTTAGGGTTAGGGTTAGGGTTAGGGTTAGGGTTAGGGTTAGGGTTAGGGTTAGGTACATGCCATGCACAGCTGAGGTTTAGAGTTGCGTTTAGGGTTAGGCCTCTTAGGGTTAGGGTTAGGGTTAGGGTTAGGGTTAGGGTTAGGGTTAGGGTTAGGGTTAGGGTTACGGTTAAGTGCATGCCATGCACAGCTGAGGTTTAGAGTCGCGTTTAGGGTTAGGCCTCTTAGGGTTAGGGTTAAGGTTAGGGTTAGGGTTAGGGTTAGGGTTAGGGTTAGGGTTAGGTTTAGGGTTAAGTGCATGCCATGCACAGCTGAGGTTTAGAGTTCCGTTTTGGGTTAGGCCTCTTAGGGTCAGGGTTAGGGTTAGGGTTAGGGTTAGGGTTAGGGTTAGGGTTAGGGTTAGGGTTAGGGTTAGCGTTAGGGTTACGGTTAGGGTTAGGATTAGGGTTAGGTTTAGGATTAGGGTTAGGGTTATGGTTAGGGTTAGGGTTAGGGTTAGGGTTAGGGTTAGGGTTAGGGTTACGTACATGCCATGCACATCTGAGGTTTAGAGTTCCGTTTAGGGTTTGGTCTCTTAGGGTTAGGGTTATGGTTAGGGTTAGGGTTAGGGTTAGGGTTAGGGTTACGTACATGCCATGCACATCTGAGGTTTAGAGTTCCGTTTAGGGTTAGGTCTCTTAGGGTTAGGGTTCAGTTTAGGGTTAGGGTTAGGGTTCGGGTTAGCGTTAGGGTTAGGGTTAGGGTTAGGGTTAGGGTTAGGGTTAGGGTTATGTACATGCCATGCACAGCTGAGGTTTAGAGTTCCGTCAAGGGTTAGGCCTCTTAGGGTCAGGATTAGAGTTAGGTTTAGGGTTAGGGTTAGGGTTAGGGTTAGGGTTAGGGTTAGGGTTAGGGTTAGGGTTAGGGTTAGGGTTATGTACCTGCCATGCACAGCTGAGTTTCAGAGTTCCGTCTAGGGTTAGGACTCTGAGGGTCAGGATTAGGGTTAGGTATAGGATTAGGGTTAGGGTTAGGGTTAGGGTTAGGGTTAGGGTTAGGGTTAGGGTTACCTACATGCCATGCACAGCTGAGGTTTAGAGTTGCATTTAGGGTTAGGCCTCTTAGGGTTAGGGTTAGGGTTAGGGTTAGGGTTATGTACATGCCATGCACAGCTGAGGTTTAGAGTTCCGTCAAGGGTTAGGACACTTAGGGTCAGGATTAGGGTTAGGGTTAGCATTAGGGTTAGGGTTAGGGTTAGGGTTAGGGTTAGGGTTACGTACATGCCATGCACAGCTGAGGTTTAGAGTTGCGTTTAGGGTTAGGCCTCTTAGGGTTAGGGTTAAGGTTAGGTTTAGGGTTAGGGTTAGGGTTAGGGTTAGAGGTAAGTGCATGCCATGCACAGCTGAGGTTTAGAGTTCCGTTTTGGGTTAGGTCTCTTAGGGTTAGGGTTAAGGTTAGGTTTAGGGTTAGGGTTAGGGTTAGGGTTAGGGTTAGGGTTAAGTGCATGCAATGCACAGCTGAGGTTTAGAGTTCCGTTTTGTGTTAGGCCTCTTAGGGTCAGGGTTAGGGTTAGGGTTAGGGTTAGGGTTAGGGTTAGGGTTAGTGTTACGTACATGCCATGCACAGCTGAGGTTTAGAGTTGCGTTTAGGGTTAGGCCTCTTAGGGTTAGGATTAGGGTTAGGGTTAGGGTTAGGGTTAGGGTTAGGGTTAGGGTTACGGTTAAGTGCATGCCATGCACAGCTGAGGTTTAGAGTTGCGTTTAGGGTTAGGCCTCTTAGGGTTAGGGTTAGGGTTAGGGTTAGGGTTAGGATTACGGTTAGGTTTAGGGTTAGGGTTAAGTGCATGCCATGCACAGCTGAGGTTTAGAGTTCCGTTTTGGGTTAGGCCTCTTAGGGTCAGGGTTACGGTTAGGGTTAGGGTTAGGGTTAGGGTTAGGGTTAGGGTTAGGGTTCGGGTTAAGTGCATGCCATGCACAGCTGAGGTTTAGAGTTCCGTTTCGGGTTAGGCCTCTTAGGGTCAGGGTTACGGTTAGGGTTAGGGTTAGGGTTAGGGTTACGTACATGCCATGCACAGCTGAGGTTTAGAGTTGCGTTTAGGGTTAGGCCTCTTAGGGTTAGGGTTAAGGTTAGGGTTAGGGTTAGGGTTAGGGTTAGGGTTAGGGTTAGGGTTAGGGTTAGGGTTAGGGTTAGGTACATGCCATGCACAGCTGAGGTTTAGAGTTGCGTTTAGGGTTAGGCCTCTTAGGGTTAGGGTTAGGGTTAGGGTTAGGGTTAGGGTTAGGGTTAGGGTTAGGGTTAGGGTTACGGTTAAGTGCATGCCATGCACAGCTGAGGTTTAGAGTCGCGTTTAGGGTTAGGCCTCTTAGGGTTAGGGTTAAGGTTAGGGTTAGGGTTAGGGTTAGGGTTAGGGTTAGGGTTAGGTTTAGGGTTAAGTGCATGCCATGCACAGCTGAGGTTTAGAGTTCCGTTTTGGGTTAGGCCTCTTAGGGTCAGGGTTAGGGTTAGGGTTAGGGTTAGGGTTAGGGTTAGGGTTAGGGTTAGGGTTAGGGTTAGCGTTAGGGTTACGGTTAGGGTTAGGATTAGGGTTAGGTTTAGGATTAGGGTTAGGGTTATGGTTAGGGTTAGGGTTAGGGTTAGGGTTAGGGTTAGGGTTAGGGTTACGTACATGCCATGCACATCTGAGGTTTAGAGTTCCGTTTAGGGTTTGGTCTCTTAGGGTTAGGGTTATGGTTAGGGTTAGGGTTAGGGTTAGGGTTAGGGTTACGTACATGCCATGCACATCTGAGGTTTAGAGTTCCGTTTAGGGTTAGGTCTCTTAGGGTTAGGGTTCAGTTTAGGGTTAGGGTTAGGGTTCGGGTTAGCGTTAGGGTTAGGGTTAGGGTTAGGGTTAGGGTTAGGGTTAGGGTTATGTACATGCCATGCACAGCTGAGGTTTAGAGTTCCGTCAAGGGTTAGGCCTCTTAGGGTCAGGATTAGAGTTAGGTTTAGGGTTAGGGTTAGGGTTAGGGTTAGGGTTAGGGTTAGGGTTAGGGTTAGGGTTAGGGTTATGTACCTGCCATGCACAGCTGAGTTTCAGAGTTCCGTCTAGGGTTAGGACTCTGAGGGTCAGGATTAGGGTTAGGTATAGGATTAGGGTTAGGGTTAGGGTTAGGGTTAGGGTTAGGGTTAGGGTTACCTACATGCCATGCACAGCTGAGGTTTAGAGTTGCATTTAGGGTTAGGCCTCTTAGGGTTAGGGTTAGGGTTAGGGTTAGGGTTATGTACATGCCATGCACAGCTGAGGTTTAGAGTTCCGTCAAGGGTTAGGACACTTAGGGTCAGGATTAGGGTTAGGGTTAGCATTAGGGTTAGGGTTAGGGTTAGGGTTAGGGTTAGGGTTACGTACATGCCATGCACAGCTGAGGTTTAGAGTTGCGTTTAGGGTTAGGCCTCTTAGGGTTAGGGTTAAGGTTAGTTTTAGGGTTAGGGTTAGGGTTAGGGTTAGAGGTAAGTGCATGCCATGCACAGCTGAGGTTTAGAGTTCCGTTTTGGGTTAGGTCTCTTAGGGTTAGGCTTAGTATTAGGGTTAGGTTTAGGGTTAGGGTTAGGGTTAGGGTTAGGGTTAGGGTTAAGTGCATGCAATGCACAGCTGAGGTTTAGAGTTCCGTTTTGTGTTAGGCCTCTTAGGGTCAGGGTTAGGGTTAGGGTTAGGGTTAGGGTTAGGGTTACGGTTAGTGTTACGTACATGCCATGCACAGCTGAGGTTTAGAGTTGCGTTTAGGGTTAGGCCTCTTAGGGTTAGGGTTAGGGTTAGGGTTAGGGTTAGGGTTAGGGTTAGGGTTAGGGTTAGGGTTAGGGTTAGGGTTAGGGTTAGGGTTAGGGTTAGGGTTAGGGTTAGGGTTAGGGTTAGGGTTAGGGTTAGGTACATGCCATGCACAGCTGAGGTTTAGAGTTGAGTTTAGGGTTAGGCCTCTTAGGGTTAGGATTAGGGTTAGGGTTAGGGTTAGGGTTAGGGTTAGGGTTAGGGTTACGGTTAAGTGCATGCCATGCACAGCTGAGGTTTAGAGTTGCGTTTAGGGTTAGGCCTCTTAGGGTTAGGGTTAGGGTTAGGGTTAGGGTTAGGATTACGGTTAGGTTTAGGGTTAGGGTTAAGTGCATGCCATGCACAGCTGAGGTTTAGAGTTCCGTTTTGGGTTAGGCCTCTTAGGGTCAGGGTTACGGTTAGGGTTAGGGTTAGGGTTAGGGTTACGTACATGCCATGCACAGCTGAGGCTTAGAGTTGCGTATAGGGTTAGGCCTCTTAGGGTTAGGGTTAGGGTTAGGGTTAGGGTTAGGGTTAGGGTTAGTGTTAGGGTTAGGGTTAGGGTTAGGGTTAGGTACATGCCATGCACAGCTGAGGTTTAGAGTTGCGTTTAGGGTTAGGCCTCATAGGGTTAGGGTTAGGGTTAGGGTTAGGGTTAGGGTTAGGGTTAGGGTTAGGGTTAGGGTTAGGGTTAGGGTTAGGGTTAGGGTTAGGGTTAAGTGCATGCCATGCACAGCTGAGGTTTAGACTTCCGTTTTGTGTTAGGCCTCTTAGGGTCAGGGTTAGGGTTAGGGTTAGGGTTAGGGTTAGGGTTAGGGTTAGGGTTAGGGTTAGGGTTAGGGTTAGGGTTAGCGTTAGGGTTACGGTTAGGGTTAGGGTTAGGGTTAGGGTTAGGGTTAGGGTTAGGGTTAGGGTTACGGTTAAGTGCATGCCATGCACAGCTGAGGTTTAGAGTTGCGTTTAGGGTTAGGCCTCTTAGGGTTAGGGTTATGGTTAGGGTTAGGGTTAGGATTACGTTTAGGTTTAGGGTTAGAGTTAGATTTAGGGTTTAAGTGCATGCCATGCACAGCTGAGGTTTAGAGTTGCGTTTAGGGTTAGGCCTCTTAGGGTTAGGGTTAAGTTTAGGGTTAGGGTTAGGGTTCGGGTTAGCGTTAGGGTTAGGGTTAGGGTTAGGGTTAGGGTTAGGGTTATGTACATGCCATGCACAGCTGAGGTTTAGAGTTCCGTCAAGGGTTAGGCCTCTTAGGGTCAGGATTAGGGTTAGGTTTAGGGTTAGGGTTAGGGTTAGGGTTAGGGTTAGGGTTAGGGTTAGGGTTAGGGTTAGGGTTAGGGTTAGGGTTATGTACCTGCCATGCACAGCTGAGTTTCAGAGTTCCGTCTAGGGTTAGGACTCTGAGGGTCAGGATTAGGGTTAGGTATAGGATTAGGGTTAGGGTTAGGGTTAGGGTTAGGGTTAGGGTTAGGGTTACCTACATGCCATGCACAGCTGAGGTTTAGAGTTGCATTTAGGGTTAGGCCTCTTAGGGTTAGGGTTAGGGTTAGGGTTATGTACATGCCATGCACAGCTGAGGTTTAGAGTTCCGTCAAGGGTTAGGACACTTAGGGTCAGGATTAGGGTTAGGGTTAGCATTAGGGTTAGGGTTAGGGTTAGGGTTAGGGTTAGGGTTACGTACATGCCATGCACAGCTGAGGTTTAGAGTTGCGTTTAGGGTTAGGCCTCTTAGGGTTAGGGTTAAGGTTAGGTTTAGGGTTAGGGTTAGGGTTAGGGTTAGAGTTAAGTGCATGCCATGCACAGCTGAGGTTTAGAGTTCCGTTTTGGGTTAGGTCTCTTAGGGTTAGGGTTAGTATTAGGGTTAGGTTTAGGGTTAGGGTTAGGGTTAGGGTTAAGTGCATGCAATGCACAGCTGAGGTTTAGAGTTCCGTTTTGTGTTAGGCCTCTTAGGGTCAGGGTTAGGGTTAGGGTTAGGGTTAGGGTTAGGGTTAGTGTTACGTACATGCCATGCACAGCTGAGGTTTAGAGTTGCGTTTAGGGTTAGGCCTCTTAGGGTTAGGGTTAGGGTTAGGGTTAGGGTTAGGGTTAGGGTTAGGGTTAGGGTTAGGGTTAGGGTTAGGGTTAGGGTTAGGTACATGCCATGCACAGCTGAGGTTTAGAGTTGAGTTTAGGGTTAGGCCTCTTAGGGTTAGGATTAGGGTTAGGGTTAGGGTTAGGGTTAGGGTTAGGGTTAGGGTTACGGTTAAGTGCATGCCATGCACAGCTGAGGTTTAGAGTTGCGTTTAGGGTTAGGCCTCTTAGGGTTAGGGTTAGGGTTAGGGTTAGGGTTAGGATTACGGTTAGGTTTAGGGTTAGGGTTAAGTGCATGCCATGCACAGCTGAGGTTTAGAGTTCCGTTTTGGGTTAGGCCTCTTAGGGTCAGGGTTACGGTTAGGGTTAGGGTTAGGGTTAGGGTTACGTACATGCCATGCACAGCTGAGGTTTAGAGTTGCGTTTAGGGTTAGGCCTCTTAGGGTTAGGGTTAGGGTTAGGGTTAGGGTTAGGGTTAGGGTTAGGGTTAGTGTTAGGGTTAGGGTTAGGGTTAGGGTTAGGTACATGCCATGCACAGCTGAGGTTTAGAGTTGCGTTTAGGGTTAGGCCTCATAGGGTTAGGGTTAGGGTTAGGGTTAGGGTTAGGGTTAGGGTTAGGGTTAGGGTTAGGGTTAGTGTTAACTGCATGCCATGCACAGCTGAGGTTTAGAGTTCCGTTTTGGGTTAGGCCTCTTAGGGTCAGTGTTAGGGTTAGGGTTAGGGTTAGGGTTAGGGTTAGGGTTAGGGTTAGGGTTAGGGTTAGCGTTAGGGTTACGGTTAGGGTTAGGGTTAGGGTTAGGGTTAGGGTTAGGGTTAGGGTTAGGGTTAGGGTTAGGGTTAGGGTTAGGGTTAGGGTTAGGGTTAGGGTTAGGGTTACGGTTAAGTGCATGCCATGCACAGCTGAGGTTTAGAGTTGCGTTTAGGGTTAGGCCTCTTAGGGTTAGGGTTAGGGTTAGGGTTAGGGTTAGGATTACGGTTAGGTTTAGGGTTAGGGTTAGGTTTAGGGTTTAAGTGCATGCCATGCACAGCTGAGGTTTAGAGTTGCGTTTAGGGTTAGGCCTCTTAGGGTTAGGGTTAAGGTTAGGGTTAGGGTTAGGGTTAGGGTTAGGGTTAGGGTTCGGGTTAAGTGCATGCCATGCACAGCTGAGGTTTAGAGTTCCGTTTCGGGTTAGGCCTCTTAGGGTCAGGGTTACGGTTAGGGTTAGGGTTAGGGTTAGGGTTACGTACATGCCATGCACAGCTGAGGTTTAGAGTTGCGTTTAGGGTTAGGCCTCTTAGGGTTAGGGTTAAGGTTAGGGTTAGGGTTAGGGTTAGGGTTAGGGTTAGGGTTAGGGTTAGGGTTAGGTACATGCCATGCACAGCTGAGGTTTAGAGTTGCGTTTAGGGGTAGGCCTCTTAGGGTTAGGGTTAGGGTTAGGGTTAGGGTTAGGGTTAGGGTTACGGTTAAGTGCATGCCATGCACAGCTGAGGTTTAGAGTCGCGTTTAGGGTTAGGCCTCTTAGGGTTAGGGTTAAGGTTAGGGTTAGGGTTAGGGTTAGGGTTAGGGTTAGGGTTAGGGTTAAGTGCATGCCATGCACAACTGATGTTTAGAGTTCCGTTTTGGGTTAGGCCTCTTAGGGTCAGGGTTAGGGTTAGGGTTAGGGTTAGGGTTAGGGTTAGGGTTAGGGTTAGGGTTAGGGTTAGCGTTAGGGTTACGGTTAGGGTTAGGATTAGGGTTAGCGTTAGGGTTAGGGTTAGGGTTAGGGTTAGGGTTAGGGTTAGGGTTAGGGTTAGGATTAGGGTTAGGGTTAGGGTTAGGGTTAGGATTAGGGTTAGGGTAAGGGTTAGGGTTAGGGTTAGGGTTAGGGTAAGGGTTAGGGTTAGGGTTAGGGTTAGGATTAGGGTTAGCGTTAGGGTTAGGGTTAGGGTTAGGGTTAGGGTAAGGGTTAGGGTTAGGTACATGCCATGCACAGCTGAGGTTATAGAGTTCCATCAAGGGTTAGGCCTCTTAGGGTCAGGATTAGGGTTAGGGTTAGGGTTCGGGTTAGCGTTAGGGTTAGTGTTAGGGTTAGGGTTAGGGTTAGGGTTAGGGTTAGGGTTATGTACCTGCCATGCACAGCTGAGGTTTAGAGTTCCGTCTAGGATTAGGAATCTTAGGGTCAGGATTAGGGTTAGGTTTAGGATTAGGGTTAGGGTTAGGTTTAGGATTAGGGTTAGGGTTAGGGTTAGGGTTAGGGTTAGGGTTAGGGTTACGTACATGCCATGCACATCTGAGGTTTAGAGTTCCGTTTAGGGTTAGGTGTCTTAGGGTTAGGGTTAAGTTTAGGGTTAAGGTTAGGGTTCGGGTTAGCGTTAGGGTTAGGGTTAGGGTTAGGGTTAGGGTTAGGGTTAGGGTTAGGGTTAGGGTTAGGGTTAGGGTTAGGGTTATGTACATGCCATGCACAGCTGAGGTTTAGAGTTCCGTCAAGGG
>NW_026599602.1:1670000-1682500 GCF_023634155.1 Falco peregrinus | reverse complement strand
GTTCCGTTTTGGGTTAGGCCTCTTTAGGGTCAGTGTTAGGGTTAGGGTTAGGGTTAGGGTTAGGGTTAGGGTTAGGTACATGCCATGCACAGCTGAGGTTCAGAGTTGCGTTTAGGGTTAGGCCTCTTAGGGTCAGGATTAGGGTTCGGTTTAGGGTTAGCGTTAGGTTTAGGTTTAGGGTTAGGATTAGGGTTAGGGTAAGGGTTAGGGTTAGGTACATGCCATGCACAGCTGAGGTTATAGAGTTCCATCAAGGTTTAGGCCTCTTAGGGTCAGGATTAGTGTTAGGGTTAGGGTTCGGGTTAGCGTTAGGGTTAGTGTTAGGGTTAGGGTTAGGGTTAGGGTTAGGGTTATGTACCTGCCATGCACAGCTGAGGTTTAGATTTCCGTCTAGGGTTAGGAATCTTAGGGTCAGGATTAGGGTTAGGTTTAGGATTAGGGTTAGGGTTAGGGTTAGGGTTAGGGTTAGGGTTAGGGTTAGGTACATGCCATGCACAGCTGAGGTTTAGAGATCCGTCAAGGGTTAGGACCCTTAGGGTCAGGATTAGGGTTAGGGTTAGGGTTAGGGTTAGGGTTACGTACATGCCATGCACAGCTGAAGTTTAGAGTTGCGTTTAGGGTTAGGCCTCTTAGGGTTAGGGTTAAGGTTAGGGTTAGGGTTAGGGTTAGGGTTCGGGTTAGCATTAGGGTTAGGGTTAGGGTTAGGATTAGGGTTAGGGTAAGGGTTAGGGTTAGGTACATGCCATGCACAGCTGAGGTTATAGAGTTCCATCAAGGTTTAGGCCTCTTAGGGTCAGGATTAGGGTTAGGGTTAGGGTTCGGGTTAGCGTTAGGGTTAGTGTTAGGGTTAGGGTTAGGGTTAGGGTTAGGGTTATGTACCTGCCATGCACAGCTGAGGTTTAGAGTTCCGTCTAGGGTTAGGAATCTTAGGGTCAGGATTAGGGTTAGGTTTAGGATTAGGGTTAGGGTTGGGGTTAGGGTTAGGGTTAGGGTTAGGGTTAGGGTTAGGTACATGCCATGCACAGCTGACGTTTAGAGTTCCGTTTTGGGTTCGGCCTCTTAGGGTCAGGGTTAGGGTTAGGGTTAGGGTTAGGGTTAGGGTTACGTACATGCCATGCACAGCTGAGGTTTAAAGTTGCATTTAGGGTTAGGCCTCTTAGGGTTAGGGTTAGGGTTAGGGTTAGGGTTAGGGTTAGGGTTAGGGTTAGGGTTAGGGTTAGGGTTAGGGTTAGGGTTAGGTACATGCCATGCACAGGTGACGTTTAGAGTTCCGTTTTGGGTTCGGCCTCTTAGGGTCAGGGTTAGGGTTAGGGTTAGGGTTAGGTTTAGGGTTACGTACATGCCATGCACAGCTGAGGTTTAGAGTTGCATTTAGGGTTAAGCCTCTTAGGGTTAGGGTTAGGGTTAGGTTTAGGGTTAGGGTTAGGGTTAGGGTTAGGGTTAGGGTTAGGGCTAGTGTTAACTGCATGCCATGCACAGCTGAGGTTTAGAGTTCCGTTTTGGGTTAGGCCTCTTAGGGTCAGTGTTAGGGTTAGGGTTAGGGTTAGGCTTAGGGTTAGGGTTAGGTACATGCCATGCACAGCTGAGGTTCAGAGTTGCGTTTAGGGTTAGGCCTCTTAGGGTCAGGATTAGGGTTAGGGTTAGGGTTCGGGTTAGCGTTAGGGTTAGGGTTAGGGTTAGGATTAGGGTTAGGGTAAGGGTTAGGGTTAGGTACATGCCATGCAGAGCTGAGGTTATAGAGTTCCATCAAGGGTTAGGCCTCTTAGGGTCAGGATTAGTGTTAGGGTTAGGGTTCGGGTTAGCGTTAGGGTTAGTGTTAGGGTTAGGGTTAGGGTTAGGGTTAGGGTTATGTACCTGCCATGCACAGCTGAGGTTTAGAGTTGCGTCTAGGGTTAGGAATCTTAGGGTCAGGATTAGGGTTAGGTTTAGGATTAGGGTTAGGGTTAGGGTTAGGGTTAGGGTTAGGGTTAGGGTTAGGTACATGCCATGCACAGCTGACGTTTAGAGTTCCGTTTTGGGTTAGGCCTCTTAGGGTCAGGGTTAGGGTTAGGGTTAGGGTTAGGGTTAGGGTTACGTACATGCCATGCACAGCTGAAGTTTAGAGTTGCGTTTAGGGTTAGGCCTCTTAGGGTTAGGGTTAAGGTTAGGTTTAGGGTTAGGGTTAGGGTTAGGGTTAGGGTTAGGGTTAGGGTTAGGGTTAAGTGCATGCCATGCACAGCTGAGGTTTAGAGTTCCGTTTTGGGTTAGGTCTCTTAGGGTTAGGGTTAGGGTTAAGGTTAGGGTTAGGGTTAGGGTTAGGGTTAGGGTTAGGGTTAAGGTAAGTGTTAACTGCATGCCATGCACAGCTGAGGTTTAGAGTTCCGTTTTGGGTTAGGCCTCTTAGGGTCAGTGTTAGGGTTAGGGTTAGGGTTAGGCTTAGGGTTACGTACATGCCATGCACAGCTGAAGTTTAGAGTTGCGTTTAGGGTTAGGCCTCTTAGGGTTAGGGTTAAGGTTAGGGTTAGGGTTAGGGTTAGGGTTAGGGTTAGGGTTAGGGTTAGGGTTAGGGTTAGGGTTAAGTGCATGCCATGCACAGCTGAGGTTTAGAGTTCCGTTTTGGGTTAGGTTACTTAGGGTTAGGGTTAGGGTTAAGGTTAGGGTTAGGGTTAGGGTTAGGGTTAGGGTTAGGGTTAGGGTTAGTGTTAACTGCATGCCATGCACAGCTGAGGTTTAGAGTTCCGTTTTGGGTTAGGCCTCTTAGGGTCAGTGTTAGGGTTAGGGTTAGGGTTAGGCTTAGGGTTAGGGTTAGGTACATGCCATGCACAGCCAAGGTTTAGAGTTGCGTTTAGGGTTAGGCCTCTTAGGGTCAGGATTAGGGTTAGGGTTAGGGTTCGGGTTAGCATTAGGGTTAGGGTTAGGGTTAGGATTAGGGTTAGGGTAAGGGTTAGGGTTAGGTACATGCCATGCACAGCTGAGGTTATAGAGTTCCATCAAGGTTTAGGCCTCTTAGGGTCAGGATTAGGGTTAGGGTTAGGGTTCGGGTTAGCGTTAGGGTTAGTGTTAGGGTTAGGGTTAGGGTTAGGGTTAGGGTTATGTACCTGCCATGCACAGCTGAGCTTTAGATTTCCGTCTAGGGTTAGGAATCTTAGGGTCAGGATTAGGGTTAGGTTTAGGATTAGGGTTAGGGTTGGGGTTAGGGTTAGGGTTAGGGTTAGGGTTAGGGTTAGGTACATGCCATGCACAGCTGACGTTTAGAGTTCCGTTTTGGGTTCGGCCTCTTAGGGTCAGGGTTAGGGTTAGGGTTAGGGTTAGGGTTAGGGTTACGTACATGCCATGCACAGCTGAGGTTTAAAGTTGCATTTAGGGTTAGGCCTCTTAGGGTTAGGGTTAGGGTTAGGGTTAGGGTTAGGGTTAGGGTTAGGGTTAGGGTTAGGGTTAGGGTTAGGGTTAGGTACATGCCATGCACAGCTGAGGTTTAGAGTTCCGTTTTGGGTTCGGCCTCTTAGGGTCAGGGTTAGGGTTAGGGTTAGGGTTAGGTTTAGGGTTACGTACATGCCATGCACAGCTGAGGTTTAGAGTTGCATTTAGGGTTAGGCCTCTTAGGGTTAGGGTTAGGGTTAGGGTTAGGGTTAGTGTTAACTGCATGCCATGCACAGCTGAGGTTTAGAGTTCCGTCAAGGGTTAGGACCCTTAGGGTCAGGATTAGGGTTAGGGTTAGGGTTAGGGTTAGGGTTAGGGTTAGGGTTAGGGTTAAGTGCATGCCATGCACAGCTGAGGTTTAGAGTTCCGTTTTGGGTTAGGTCTCTTAGGGTTAGGGTTAGGGTTAAGGTTAGGGTTAGGGTTAGGGTTAGGGTTAGGGTTAGGGTTAGTGTTAACTGCATGCCATGCACAGCTGAGGTTTAGAGTTCCGTTTTGGGTTAGGCATCTTAGGGTCAGTGTTAGGGTTAGGGTTAGGGTTAGGGTTAGGCTTAGGGTTAGGGTTAGGTACATGCCATGCACAGCTGAGGTTTAGAGTTGCGTTTTGGGTTAGGCCTCTTAGGGTCAGGATTAGGGTTAGGGTTAGGGTTCGGGTTAGCGTTAGGGTTAGGGTTAGGGTTAGCGTTAGGGTTAGGGTTAGGGTTAGGGTTGAGTGCATGCCATGCACAGCTGAGGTTTAGAGTTCCGTCAAGGGTTAGGACCCTTAGGGTCAGGATTAGGGTTAGGGTTAGGGTTAGGGTTAGGGTTAGGGTTAGGGTTAGGGTTAAGTGCATGCCATGCACAGCTGAGGTTTAGAGTTCCGTTTTGGGTTAGGTCTCTTAGGGTTAGGGTTAGGGTTAAGGTTAGGGTTAGGGTTAGGGTTAGGGTTAGGGTTAGGGTTTTGGTTAGGGTTAGTGTTAACTGCATGCCATGCACAGCTGAGGTTTAGAGTTCCGTTTTGGGTTAGGCCTCTTAGGGTCAGTGTTAGGGTTAGGGTTAGGGTTAGGCTTAGGGTTAGGGTTAGGGTTAGGTACATGCCATGCACAGCTGAGGTTTAGAGTTGCGTTTAGGGTTAGGCCTCTTAGGGTCAGGATTAGGGTTAGGGTTAGGGTTCGGGTTAGCGTTAGGGTTAGTGTTAGGGTTAGGCTTAGGGTTAGGGTTAGGGTTATGTACCTGCCATGCACAGCTGAGGTTTAGAGTTCCGTCTAGGGTTAGGAATCTTAGGGTCAGGATTAGGGTTAGGTTTAGGATTAGGGTTAGGGTTGGGGTTAGGGTTAGGGTTAGGGTTAGGGTTAGGGTTAGGTACATGCCATGCACAGCTGACGTTTAGAGTTCCGTTTTGGGTTCGGCCTCTTAGGGTCAGGGTTAGGGTTAGGGTTAGGGTTAGGGTTAGGGTTACGTACATGCCATGCACAGCTGAGGTTTAAAGTTGCATTTAGGGTTAGGCCTCTTAGGGTTAGGGTTAGGGTTAGGGTTAGGGTTAGGGTTAGGGTTAGGGTTAGGGTTAGGGTTAGGGTTAGGGTTAGGTACATGCCATGCACAGGTGACGTTTAGAGTTCCGTTTTGGGTTCGGCCTCTTAGGGTCAGGGTTAGGGTTAGGGTTAGGGTTAGGTTTAGGGTTACGTACATGCCATGCACAGCTGAGGTTTAGAGTTGCATTTAGGGTTAGGCCTCTTAGGGTTAGGGTTAGGGTTAGGTTTAGGGTTAGGGTTAGGGTTAGGGTTAGGGTTAGGGTTAGGGCTAGTGTTAACTGCATGCCATGCACACCTGAGGTTTAGAGTTCCGTTTTGGGTTAGGCCTCTTAGGGTCAGTGTTAGGGTTAGGGTTAGGGTTAGGCTTAGGGTTAGGGTTAGGTACATGCCATGCACAGCTGAGGTTCAGAGTTGCGTTTAGGGTTAGGCCTCTTAGGGTCAGGATTAGGGTTAGGGTTAGGGTTCGGGTTAGCGTTAGGGTTAGGGTTAGGGTTAGGATTAGGGTTAGGGTAAGGGTTAGGGTTAGGTACATGCCATGCAGAGCTGAGGTTATAGAGTTCCATCAAGGGTTAGGCCTCTTAGGGTCAGGATTAGTGTTAGGGTTAGGGTTCGGGTTAGCGTTAGGGTTAGTGTTAGGGTTAGGGTTAGGGTTAGGGTTAGGGTTATGTACCTGCCATGCACAGCTGAGGTTTAGAGTTGCGTCTAGGGTTAGGAATCTTAGGGTCAGGATTAGGGTTAGGTTTAGGATTAGGGTTAGGGTTAGGGTTAGGGTTAGGGTTAGGGTTAGGGTTAGGGTTAGGTACATGCCATGCACAGCTGACGTTTAGAGTTCCGTTTTGGGTTAGGCCTCTTAGGGTCAGGGTTAGGGTTAGGGTTAGGGTTAGGGTTAGGGTTACGTACATGCCATGCACAGCTGAAGTTTAGAGTTGCGTTTAGGGTTAGGCCTCTTAGGGTTAGGGTTAAGGTTAGGTTTAGGGTTAGGGTTAGGGTTAGGGTTAGGGTTAGGGTTAGGGTTAGGGTTAAGTGCATGCCATGCACAGCTGAGGTTTAGAGTTCCGTTTTGGGTTAGGTCTCTTAGGGTTAGGGTTAGGGTTAAGGTTAGGGTTAGGGTTAGGGTTAGGGTTAGGGTTAGGGTTAAGGTAAGTGTTAACTGCATGCCATGCACAGCTGAGGTTTAGAGTTCCGTTTTGGGTTAGGCCTCTTAGGGTCAGTGTTAGGGTTAGGGTTAGGGTTAGGCTTAGGGTTACGTACATGCCATGCACAGCTGAAGTTTAGAGTTGCGTTTAGGGTTAGGCCTCTTAGGGTTAGGGTTAAGGTTAGGGTTAGGGTTAGGGTTAGGGTTAGGGTTAGGGTTAGGGTTAGGGTTAGGGTTAGGGTTAAGTGCATGCCATGCACAGCTGAGGTTTAGAGTTCCGTTTTGGGTTAGGTTACTTAGGGTTAGGGTTAGGGTTAAGGTTAGGGTTAGGGTTAGGGTTAGGGTTAGGGTTAGGGTTAGGGTTAGTGTTAACTGCATGCCATGCACAGCTGAGGTTTAGAGTTCCGTTTTGGGTTAGGCCTCTTAGGGTCAGTGTTAGGGTTAGGGTTAGGGTTAGGCTTAGGGTTAGGGTTAGGTACATGCCATGCACAGCCAAGGTTTAGAGTTGCGTTTAGGGTTAGGCCTCTTAGGGTCAGGATTAGGGTTAGGGTTAGGGTTCGGGTTAGCATTAGGGTTAGGGTTAGGGTTAGGATTAGGGTTAGGGTAAGGGTTAGGGTTAGGTACATGCCATGCACAGCTGAGGTTATAGAGTTCCATCAAGGTTTAGGCATCTTAGGGTCAGGATTAGGGTTAGGGTTAGGGTTCGGGTTAGCGTTAGGGTTAGTGTTAGGGTTAGGGTTAGGGTTAGGGTTAGGGTTATGTACCTGCCATGCACAGCTGAGCTTTAGATTTCCGTCTAGGGTTAGGAATCTTAGGGTCAGGATTAGGGTTAGGTTTAGGATTAGGGTTAGGGTTGGGGTTAGGGTTAGGGTTAGGGTTAGGGTTAGGGTTAGGTACATGCCATGCACAGCTGACGTTTAGAGTTCCGTTTTGGGTTCGGCCTCTTAGGGTCAGGGTTAGGGTTAGGGTTAGGGTTAGGGTTAGGGTTACGTACATGCCATGCACAGCTGAGGTTTAAAGTTGCATTTAGGGTTAGGCCTCTTAGGGTTAGGGTTAGGGTTAGGGTTAGGGTTAGGGTTAGGGTTAGGGTTAGGGTTAGGGTTAGGGTTAGGTACATGCCATGCACAGCTGAGGTTTAGAGTTCCGTTTTGGGTTCGGCCTCTTAGGGTCAGGGTTAGGGTTAGGGTTAGGGTTAGGTTTAGGGTTACGTACATGCCATGCACAGCTGAGGTTTAGAGTTGCATTTAGGGTTAGGCCTCTTAGGGTTAGGGTTAGGGTTAGGGTTAGGGTTAGGGTTATGTACATGCCATGCACAGCTGAGGTTTAGAGTTCCGTCAAGGGTTAGGACCCTTAGGGTCAGGATTAGGGTTAGGGTTAGGGTTAGGGTTAGGGTTAGGGTTAGGGTTAGGGTTAAGTGCATGCCATGCACAGCTGAGGTTTAGAGTTCCGTTTTGGGTTAGGTCTCTTAGGGTTAGGGTTAGGGTTAAGGTTAGGGTTAGGGTTAGGGTTAGGGTTAGGGTTAGGGTTAGTGTTAACTGCATGCCATGCACAGCTGAGGTTTAGAGTTCCGTTTTGGGTTAGGCATCTTAGGGTCAGTGTTAGGGTTACGGTTAGGGTTAGGGTTAGGCTTAGGGTTAGGGTTAGGTACATGCCATGCACAGCTGAGGTTTAGAGTTGCGTTTTGGGTTAGGCCTCTTAGGGTCAGGATTAGGGTTAGGGTTAGGGTTCGGGTTAGCGTTAGGGTTAGGGTTAGGGTTAGCGTTAGGGTTAGGGTTAGGGTTAGGGTTGAGTGCATGCCATGCACAGCTGAGGTTTAGAGTTCCGTCAAGGGTTAGGACCCTTAGGGTCAGGATTAGGGTTAGGGTTAGGGTTAGGGTTAGGGTTAGGGTTAGGGTTAGGGTTAAGTGCATGCCATGCACAGCTGAGGTTTAGAGTTCCGTTTTGGGTTAGGTCTCTTAGGGTTAGGGTTAGGGTTAAGGTTAGGGTTAGGGTTAGGGTTAGGGTTAGGGTTAGGGTTTTGGTTAGGGTTAGTGTTAACTGCATGCCATGCACAGCTGAGGTTTAGAGTTCCGTTTTGGGTTAGGCCTCTTAGGGTCAGTGTTAGGGTTAGGGTTAGGGTTAGGCTTAGGGTTAGGGTTAGGGTTAGGTACATGCCATGCACAGCTGAGGTTTAGAGTTGCGTTTAGGGTTAGGCCTCTTAGGGTCAGGATTAGGGTTAGGGTTAGGGTTCGGGTTAGCGTTAGGGTTAGGGTTAGGGTTAGGGTTAGGGTTAGGGTTAGGGTTGAGTGCATGCCATGCACAGCTGAGGTTTAGAGTTCCGTCAAGGGTTAGGCCTCTTAGGGTCAGGATTAGTGTTAGGGTTAGGGTTAGGGTTAGGGTTAGGGTTAGGGTTAGGGTTAAGTGCATGCCATGCACAGCTGAGGTTTAGAGTTCCGTTTTGGGTTAGGTCTCTTAGGGTTAGGGTTAGGGTTAAGGTTAGGGTTAGGGTTAGGGTTAGGGTTAGGGTTAGGGTTAGGGTTAGGGTTAGTGTTAACTGCATGCCATGCACAGCTGAGGTTTAGAGTTCCGTTTTGGGTTAGGCCTCTTAGGGTCAGTGTTAGGGTTAGGGTTAGGGTTAGGCTTAGGGTTAGGGTTAGGGTTAGGTACATGCCATGCACAGCTGAGGTTATAGAGTTCCATCAAGGTTTAGGCCTCTTAGGGTCAGGATTAGGGTTAGGGTTAGGGTTCGGGTTAGCGTTAGGGTTAGTGTTAGGGTTAGGTTAGGGTTAGGGTTAAGGTTAGGGTTAGGTACATGCCATGCACAGCTGAGGTTTAGAGTTCCGTCTAGGGTTAGGAATCTTAGGGTCAGGATTAGGGTTAGGTTTAGGATTAGGTTTAGGGTTAGGGTTAGGGTTAGGGTTAGGGTTAGGGTTAGGGTTACGTACATACCATGCACAGCTGAGGTTTAAAGTTGCATTTAGGGTTAGGTCTCTTAGGGTTAGGGTTAGGGTTAGGGTTAGGGTTATGTACATGCCATGCACAGCTGAGGTTTAGAGTTCCGTCAAGGGTTAGGCCTCTTAGGGTCAGGATTAGGGTTAGGGTTAGGGTTCGGGTTAGCGTTAGGGTTAGTGTTAGGCTTAGGATTAGGGTTAGGGTTAGGGTTATGTACCTGTCATGCACAGCTGAGGTTTAGAGTTGCGTTTATGGTTAGGCCTCTTAGGGTTAGGGTTAGGGTTAGGGTTAGGGTTAGGGTTAGGGTTAGGGTTAGGGTTAGGGTTAGGGTTAGGGTTAGGTACATGCCATGCACAGCTGAGGTTTAGAGTTGCGTTCAGGGTTAGGCCTCTTAGGGTTAGGATTAGGGTTAGGGTTAGGGTTAGGGTTAGGGTTAGGGTTAGGGTTAGGGTTAGGGTTACGGTTAAGTGCATGCCATGCACAGCTGAGGTTTAGAGTTGCGTTTAGGGTTAGGCCTCTTAGGGTCAGGATTAGGGTTAGGGTTAGGGTTAGGGTTAGGATTAGGGTTAGGTTTAGGGTTAGGGTTAAGTGCATGCCATGCACAGCTGAGGTTTAGAGTTCCGTTTGGGGTTAGGCCTCTTAGGGTCAGGGTTACGGTTAGGGTTAGGGTTAGGGTTAGGGTTACGTACATGCCATGCACAGCTGAGGTTTAGAGTTGCGTTTAGGGTTAGGCCTCTTAGGGTTAGGGTTAGGGTTAGGGTTAGGGTTAGGGTTAGGGTTAGGGTTAGGGTTAGGGTTAGGGTTGAGTGCATGCCATGCACAGCTGAGGTTTAGAGTTCCGTCAAGGGTTAGGACCCTTAGGGTCAGGATTAGGGTTAGGGTTAGGGTTAGGGTTAGGGTTAGGGTTAGGGTTAAGTGCATGCCATGCACAGCTGAGGTTTAGAGTTCCGTTTTGGGTTAGGCCTCTTAGGGTCAGTGTTAGGGTTAGGGTTAGGGTTAGGCTTAGGGTTAGGGTTAGGGTTAGGGTTAGGGTTAGGGTTAGGGTTAAGTGCATGCCATGCACAGCTGAGGTTTAGAGTTCCGTTTTGGGTTAGGCCTCTTAGGGTCAGGGTTAGGGTTCGTGTTAGGGTTCGTGTTAGGGTTAGGGTTAGGGTTAGGGTTAGGGTTAGGGTTAGGGTTAGCGTTAGGGTTACGGTTAGGGTTACGGTTAGGGTTAGGGTTAGGGTTAGGGTTAGGGTTAGGGTTAGGGTTAGGGTTAGGGTTAGGGTTACGGTAAAAGTGCATGCCATGCACAGCTGAGGTTTAGAGTTGCGTTTAGGGTTAGGCCTCTTAGGGTTAGGGTTAGAGTTAGGGTTAGGGTTAGGATTACGGTTAGGTTTAGGGTTAGGGTTAGGTTTAGGGTTTAAGTGCATGCCATGCACAGCTGAGGTTTAGAGTTGCGTTTAGGGTTAGGCCTCTTAGGGTTAGGGTTAAGGTTAGGGTTAGGGTTAGGGTTAGGGTTAGGGTTAGGGTTAGGGTTCGGGTTAAGTGCATGCCATGCACAGCTGAGGTTTAGAGTTCCGTTTTGGGTTAGGCCTCTTAGGGTCAGGGTTACGGTTAGGGTTAGGGTTAGGGTTAGGGTTACGTACATGCCATGCACAGCTGAGGTTTAGAGTTGCGTTTAGGGTTAGGCCTCTTAGGGTTAGGGTTAGGGTTAGGGTTAGGGTTAGGGTTAGGGTTAGGGTTAGGGTTAGAGTTAGGGTTAGGGTTAGGGTTAGGGTTAGGGTTAGGGTTAGGGTTAGGTACATGCCATGCACAGCTGAGGTTTAGAGTTGCGTTTAGGGTTAGGCCTCTTAGGGTTAGGGTTAGGGTTAGGGTTAGGGTTAGGGTTAGGGTTAGGGTTAGGGTTAGGGTTAGGGTTAGGGTTAGGGTTACGGTTAAGTGCATGCCATGCACAGCTGAGGTTTAGAGTTGCGTTTAGGGTTAGGCCTCTTAGGGTCAGGGTTACGGTTAGGGTTAGGGTTAGGGTTAGGGTTACGTACATGCCATGCACAGCTGAGGTTTAGAGTTGCGTTTAGGGTTAGGCCTCTTAGGGTTAGGGTTAGGGTTAGGGTTAGGGTTAGGGTTAGGGTTAGGGTTAGGGTTAGAGTTAGGGTTAGGGTTAGGGTTAGGGTTAGGGTTAGGGTTAGGGTTAGGTACATGCCATGCACAGCTGAGGTTTAGAGTTGCGTTTAGGGTTAGGCCTCTTAGGGTTAGGGTTAGGGTTAGGGTTAGGGTTAGGGTTAGGGTTAGGGTTAGGGTTAGGGTTAGGGTTAGGGTTAGGGTTAGGGTTACGGTTAAGTGCATGCCATGCACAGCTGAGGTTTAGAGTTGCGTTTAGGGTTAGGCCTCTTAGGGTTAGGGTTAAGGTTAGGGTTAGGGTTAGGATTAGGGTTAGGGTTAGGGTTAGGGTTAGGGTTAAGTGCATGCCATGCACAGCTGAGGTTTAGAGTTCCGTTTTGTGTTAGGCCTCTTAGGGTCAGGGTTAGGGTTAGGGTTAGGGTTAGGGTTAGGGTTAGGGTTAGGGTTAGGGTTAGGGTTAGGGTTAGGGTTAGGTACATGCCATGCACAGCTGAGGTTTAGAGTTCCGTCAAGGGTTAGGCCTTTTAGGGTCAGGATTAGGGTTAGGGTTCGGGTTAGGGTTAGGGTTAGGGTTAGGGTTAGGGTTAGCGTTATGTACATGCCATGCACAGCTGAGGTTTAGAGTTCCGTCAAGGGTTAGGCCTCTTAGGGTCAGGATTAGGGTTAGGGTTAGGGTTAGGGTTAGGGTTAGGGTTAGGGTTAGCGTTAGGGTTAGGGTTAGGGTTAGGGTTAGGGTTAGGGTTACGGTTAAGTGCATGCCATGCACATCTGAGGTTTAGAGTTGCGTTTAGGGTTAGGCCTCTTAGGGTTAGGGTTAGGGTTAGGTTTAGGGTAAGGATTAGGGTTAGGGTTAGGGTTAGGGTTAGGGTTAGGGTTAGGGTTAAGTGCATGCCATGCACAGCTGAGGTTTAGAGTTCCGTTTTGGGTTAGGCCTCTTAGGGTCAGTGTTAGGGTTAGGGTTAGGGTTAGGCTTAGGGTTAGGGTTAGGGTTAGGTACATGCCATGCACAGCTGAGGTTTAGAGTTGCGTTTAGGGTTAGGCCTCTTAGGGTCAGGATTAGGGTTAGGGTTAGGGTTCGGGTTAGCGTTAGGGTTAGGGTTAGGGTTAGGATTAGGGTTAGGGTAAGGGTTAGGGTTAGGTACATGCCATGCACAGCTGAGGTTATAGAGTTCCATCAAGGTTTAGGCCTCTTAGGGTCAGGATTAGGGTTAGGGTTAGGGTTCGCGTTAGCGTTAGGGTTAGTGTTAGGGTTAGGGTTAGGGTTAGGGTTAGGGTTATGTACCTGCCATGCACAGCTGAGGTTTAGAGTTCCATCTAGGGTTAGGAATCTTGGGTCAGGATTAGGGTTAGGTTTAGGATTAGGGTTAGGGTTAGGGTTAGGGTTAGGGTTAGGGTTAGGGTTAGGGTTAGGTACATGCCATGCACAG
>NW_026599602.1:1642500-1667500 GCF_023634155.1 Falco peregrinus | reverse complement strand
GGTTAGGCCTCTTAGGGTTAGGGTTAGGGTTAGGGTTAGGGTTAGGGTTATGTACATGCCATGCACAGCTGAGGTTTAGAGTTCCGTCAAGGGTTAGGACCCTTAGGGTCAGGATTAGGGTTAGGGTTAGGGTTAGGGTTAGGGTTAGGGTTAGGGTTAGGGTTAGGGTTAGGGTTAGGGTTACGTACATGCCATGCACAGCTGAAGTTTAGAGTTGCGTTTAGGGTTAGGCCTCTTAGGGTTAGGGTTAAGGTTAGGTTTAGGGTTAGGGTTAGGGTTAGGGTTAGGGTTAGGGTTAGGGTTAGGGTTACTTGCATGCCATGCACAGCTGAGGTTTAGAGTTCCGTTTTGGGTTAGGTCTCTTAGGGTTAGGGTTAGGGTTAAGGTTAGGGTTAGGGTTAGGGTTAGGGTTAGGGTTAGGGTTAGGGTTAGTGTTAACTGCATGCCATGCACAGCTGAGGTTTAGAGTTCCGTTTTGGGTTAGGCCTCTTAGGGTCAGGGTTAGGGTTAGGGTTAGGGTTAGGGTTAGGGTTAGGGTTACGTACATGCCATGCACAGCTGAGGTTTAAAGTTGCATTTAGGGTTAGGCCTCTTAGGGTTAGGGTTAGGGTTAGGGTTAGGGTTAGGGTTAGGGTTAGGGTTAGGGTTAGGGTTAGGGTTAGGGTTAGGTACATGCCATGCACAGGTGACGTTTAGAGTTCCGTTTTGGGTTCGGCCTCTTAGGGTCAGGGTTAAGCTTAGGGTTAAGGTTAGGGTTAGGGTTACCTACATGCCATGCACAGCTGAGGTTTAGAGTTGCATTTAGGGTTAGGCCTCTTAGGGTTAGGGTTAGGGTTAGGGTTAGGGTTAGGTACATGCCATGCACAGCTGAGGTTTAGAGTTCCGTCAAGGGTTAGGACCCTTAGGGTCAGGATTAGGGTTAGGGTTAGGGTTAGGGTTAGGGTTAGGGTTAGGGTTAGGGTTAGGGTTACGTACATGCCATGCACAGCTGAAGTTTAGAGTTGCGTTTAGGGTTAGGCCTCTTAGGGTTAGGGTTAAGGTTAGGTTTAGGGTTAGGGTTAGGGTTAGGGTTAGGGTTAGGGTTAGGGTTAGGGTTAGGGTTAGGGTTAAGTGCATGCCATGCACAGCTGAGGTTTAGAGTTCCGTTTTGGGTTAGGTCTCTTAGGGTTAGGGTTAGGGTTAAGATTAGGGTTAGGGTTAGGGTTAGGTTTAGGGTTAGGGTTAGGGTTAGTGTTAACTGCATGCCATGCACAGCTGAGGTTTAGAGTTGCGTTTAGGGTTAGGCCTCTTAGGGTCAGTGTTAGGGTTAGGGTTAGGGTTAGGCTTAGGGTTAGGGTTAGGGTTAGGTACATGCCATGCACAGCTGAGGTTTAGAGTTGCGTTTAGGGTTAGGCCTCTTAGGGTCAGGATTAGGGTTAGGGTTAGGGTTCGGGTTAGCGTTAGGGTTAGGGTTAGGGTTAGGATTAGGGTTAGGGTAAGGGTTAGGATTAGGTACATGCCATGCACAGCTGAGGTTATAGAGTTCCATCAAGGTTTAGGCCTCTTAGGGTCAGGATTAGGGTTAGGGTTAGGGTTCAGGTTAGCGTTAGGGTTAGTGTTAGGGTTAGGGTTTGGGTTAGGGTTAGGGTTATGTACCTGCCATGCACAGCTGAGGTTTAGAGTTCCGTCTAGGGTTAGGAATCTTAGGGTCAGGATTAGGGTTAGGTTTAGGATTAGGGTTAGGGTTATGGTTAGGGTTAGGGTTAGGGTTAGGGTTAGGTACATGCCATGCACAGGTGACGTTTAGAGTTCCGTTTTGGGTTCGGCCTCTTAGGGTCAGGGTTAGGGTTAGGGTTAGGGTTAGGGTTAGGGTTACCTACATGCCATGCACAGCTGAGGTTTAGAGTTGCATTTAGGGTTAGGCCTCTTAGGGTTAGGGTTAGGGTTAGGGTTAGGGTTATGTGCATGCCATGCACAGCTGAGGTTTAGAGTTCCGTCAAGGGTTAGGACCCTTAGGGTCAGGATTAGGGTTAGGGTTAGGGTTAGGGTTAGGGTTAGGGTTAGGGTTAGGGTTACGTGCATGCCATGCACAGCTGAGGTTTAGAGTTCCGTTTTGGGTTCGGCCTCTTAGGGTCAGGGTTAGGGTTAGGGTTAGGGTTAGGGTTAGGGTTAGGGTTACGTACATGCCATGCACAGCTGAGGTTTAAAGTTGCATTTAGGGTTAGGCCTCTTAGGTTTAGGGTTAGGGTTTAGGTTAGGGTTAGGGTTAGGGTTAGGGTTAGGGTTAGGGTTAGGTACATGCCATGCACAGGTGAAGTTTAGAGTTCCGTTTTGGGTTCGGCCTCTTAGGGTCAGGGTTAGGGTTAGGGTTAGGGTTAGGGTTAGGGTTAGGGTTACGTACATGCCATGCACAGCTGAGGTTTAAAGTTGCATTTAGGGTTAGGCCTCTTAGGGTTAGGGTTAGGGTTAGGGTTAGGGTTAGGGTTAGGGTTAGGGTTAGATTTAAGGTTAGGGTTAGGGTTAGGGTTAGGTACATGCCATGCACAGGTGACGTTTAGAGTTCCGTTTTGGGTTAGGCCTCTTAGGGTCAGGGTTAGGGTTAGGGTTAGGGTTAGGGTTAGGGTTACCTACATGCCATGCACAGCTGAGGTTTAGAGTTCCGTCTAGGGTTAGGACTCTTAGGGTCAGGATTAGGGTTAGGATTAGGGTTAGGGTTAGGGTTAGGGTTAGGGTTAGGGTTAGGGTTAGGTACATGCCATGCACAGCTGACGTTTAGAGTTCCGTTTTGGGTTAGGCCTCTTAGGGACAGGGTTAGGGTTAGGGTTAGGGTTAGGGTTACGTACATGCCATGCACAGCTGAGGTTTAAAGTTGCATTTAGGGTTAGGCCTCTTAGGGTTAGGTTTAGGTTTAGGTTTAGGGTTAGGGTTAGGGTTAGGGTTAGGTACATGCCATGCACAGCTGAGGTTTAGAGTTCCGTTTTGGGTTAGGCCTCTTAGGGTCACGGTTACGGTTAGGGTTAGGGTTAGGGTTAGGGTTACGTACATGCCATGCACAGCTGAGGTTTAGAGTTGCGTTTAGGGTTAGGCCTCTTAGGGTTAGGGTTAAGGTTAGGTTTAGGGTTAGGGTTAGGGTTAGGGTAAGGTTTAGGGTTAGGGTTAGGGTTAAGGTTAGGGTTAGGGTTAGGGTTAAGTGCATGCCATGCACAGCTGAGGTTTAGAGTTCCGTTTTGGGTTACGTCTCTTAGGGTTAGGGTTAGGGTTAAGGTTAGGGTTAGGGTTAGGGTTAGGGTTAGGGTTAGGGTTAGGGTTAGGGTTAGTGTTAACTGCATGCCATGCACAGCTGAGGTTTAGAGTTCCGTTTTGGGTTAGGCCTCTTAGGGTCAGTGTTAGGGTTAGGGTTAGGGTTAGGCTTAGGGTTAGGGTTAGGGTTAGGTACATGCCATGCACAGCTGAGGTTTAGAGTTCCGTTTAGGGTTAGGCATCTTAGGGTCAGGATTAGGGTTAGGGTTAGGGTTCGGGTTAGCGTTAGGGTTAGGGTTAGGGTTAGGATTAGGGTTAGGGTAAGGGTTAGGGTTAGGTACATGCCATGCACAGCTGAGGTTATAGAGTTCCATCAAGGTTTAGGCCTCTTAGGGTCAGGATTAGGGTTAGGGTTAGGGTTCGGGTTAGCGTTAGGGTTAGTGTTAGGGTTAGGGTTAGGGTTAGGGTTAGGGTTAGGGTTATGTACCTGCCATGCACAGCTGAGGTTTAGAGTTCCGTCTAGGGTTAGGAATCTTAGGGTCAGGATTAGGGTTAGGTTTAGGATTAGGGTTAGGGTTAGGGTTAGGGTTAGGGTTAGGGTTAGGGTTAGGGTTAGGTACATGCCATGCACAGGTGACGTTTAGAGTTCCGTTTTGGGTTCGGCCTCTTAGGGTCAGGGTTAGGGTTAGGGTTAGGGTTAGGGTTAGGGTTAGGGTTACGTACATGCCATGCACAGCTGAGGTTTAAAGTTGCATTTAGGGTTAGGCCTCTTAGGGTTAGGGTTAGGGTTAGGGTTAGGGTTAGGGTTAGGGTTAGGGTTAGGGTTAGGGTTAGGGTTAGGTACATGCCATGCACAGGTGACGTTTAGAGTTCCGTTTTGGGTTCGGCCTCTTAGGGTCAGGGTTAAGCTTAGGGTTAAGGTTAGGGTTAGGGTTACCTACATGCCATGCACAGCTGAGCTTTAGAGTTGCATTTAGGGTTAGGCCTCTTAGGGTTAGGGTTAGGGTTAGGGTTAGGGTTAGGTACATGCCATGCACAGCTGAGGTTTAGAGTTCCGTCAAGGGTTAGGACCCTTAGGGTCAGGATTAGGGTTAGGGTTAGGGTTAGGGTTAGGGTTAGGGTTAGGGTTAGGGTTAGGGTTAGGGTTACGTACATGCCATGCACAGCTGAAGTTTAGAGTTGCGTTTAGGGTTAGGCCTCTTAGGGTTAGGGTTAAGGTTAGGTTTAGGGTTAGGGTTAGGGTTAGGGTTAGGGTTAGGGTTAGGGTTAGGGTTAGGGTTAGGGTTAAGTGCATGCCATGCACAGCTGAGGTTTAGAGTTCCGTTTTGGGTTAGGTCTCTTAGGGTTAGGGTTAGGGTTAAGATTAGGGTTAGGGTTAGGGTTAGGTTTAGGGTTAGGGTTAGGGTTAGTGTTAACTGCATGCCATGCACAGCTGAGGTTTAGAGTTCCGTTTTGGGTTAGGCCTCTTAGGGTCAGTGTTAGGGTTAGGGTTAGGGTTAGGCTTAGGGTTAGGGTTAGGGTTAGGTACATGCCATGCACAGCTGAGGTTTAGAGTTGCGTTTAGGGTTAGGCCTCTTAGGGTCAGGATTAGGGTTAGGGTTAGGGTTCGGGTTAGCGTTAGGGTTAGGGTTAGGGTTAGGATTAGGGTTAGGGTAAGGGTTAGGGTTAGGTACATGCCATGCACAGCTGAGGTTATAGAGTTCCATCAAGGTTTAGGCCTCTTAGGGTCAGGATTAGGGTTAGGGTTAGGGTTCAGGTTAGCGTTAGGGTTAGTGTTAGGGTTAGGGTATGGGTTAGGGTTAGGGTTATGTACCTGCCATGCACAGCTGAGGTTTAGAGTTCCGTCTAGGGTTAGGAATCTTAGGGTCAGGATTAGGGTTAGGTTTAGGATTAGGGTTAGGGTTATGGTTAGGGTTAGGGTTAGGGTTAGGGTTAGGTACATGCCATGCACAGGTGACGTTTAGAGTTCCGTTTTGGGTTCGGCCTCTTAGGGTCAGGGTTAGGGTTAGGGTTAGGGTTAGGGTTAGGGTTAGGGTTACGTACATGCCATGCACAGCTGAGGTTTAAAGTTGCATTTAGGGTTAGGCCTCTTACGGTTAGGGTTAGGGTTAGGGTTAGGGTTAGGGTTAGGGTTAGGGTTAAGGTTAGGGTTAGGGTTAGGGTTAGGTACATGCCATGCACAGGTGACGTTTAGAGTTCCGTTTTGGGTTCGGCCTCTTAGGGTCAGGGTTAGGGTTAGGGTTAGGGTTAGGGTTAGGGTTACCTACATGCCATGCACAGCTGAGGTTTAGAGTTGCATTTAGGGTTAGGCCTCTTAGGGTTAGGGTTAGGGTTAGGGTTAGGGTTAGGGTTATGTACATGCCATGCACAGCTGAGGTTTAGAGTTCCGTCAAGGGTTAGGACCCTTAGGGTCAGGATTAGGGTTAGGGTTAGGGTTAGGGTTAGGGTTAGGGTTAGGGTTAGGGTTAGGGTTAGGGTTAGGGTTACGTACATGCCATGCACAGCTGAAGTTTAGAGTTGCGTTTAGGGTTAGGCCTCTTAGGGTTAGGGTTAAGGTTAGGTTTAGGGTTAGGGTTAGGGTTAGGGTTAGGGTTAGGGTTAGGGTTAGGGTTACTTGCATGCCATGCACAGCTGAGGTTTAGAGTTCCGTTTTGGGTTAGGTCTCTTAGGGTTAGGGTTAGGGTTAAGGTTAGGGTTAGGGTTAGGGTTAGGGTTAGGGTTAGGGTTAGGGTTAGTGTTAACTGCATGCCATGCACAGCTGAGGTTTAGAGTTCCGTTTTGGGTTAGGCCTCTTAGGGTCAGGGTTAGGGTTAGGGTTAGGGTTAGGGTTAGGGTTAGGGTTACGTACATGCCATGCACAGCTGAGGTTTAAAGTTGCATTTAGGGTTAGGCCTCTTAGGGTTAGGGTTAGGGTTAGGGTTAGGGTTAGGGTTAGGGTTAGGGTTAGGGTTAGGGTTAGGGTTAGGGTTAGGGTTAGGTACATGCCATGCACAGGTGACGTTTAGAGTTCCGTTTTGGGTTCGGCCTCTTAGGGTCAGGGTTAAGCTTAGGGTTAAGGTTAGGGTTAGGGTTACCTACATGCCATGCACAGCTGAGGTTTAGAGTTGCATTTAGGGTTAGGCCTCTTAGGGTTAGGGTTAGGGTTAGGGTTAGGGTTAGGTACATGCCATGCACAGCTGAGGTTTAGAGTTCCGTCAAGGGTTAGGACCCTTAGGGTCAGGATTAGGGTTAGGGTTAGGGTTAGGGTTAGGGTTAGGGTTAGGGTTAGGGTTAGGGTTAGGGTTACGTACATGCCATGCACAGCTGAAGTTTAGAGTTGCGTTTAGGGTTAGGCCTCTTAGGGTTAGGGTTAAGGTTAGGTTTAGGGTTAGGGTTAGGGTTAGGGTTAGGGTTAGGGTTAGGGTTAGGGTTAGGGTTAGGGTTAAGTGCATGCCATGCACAGCTGAGGTTTAGAGTTCCGTTTTGGGTTAGGTCTCTTAGGGTTAGGGTTAGGGTTAAGATTAGGGTTAGGGTTAGGGTTAGGTTTAGGGTTAGGGTTAGGGTTAGTGTTAACTGCATGCCATGCACAGCTGAGGTTTAGAGTTCCGTTTTGGGTTAGGCCTCTTAGGGTCAGTGTTAGGGTTAGGGTTAGGGTTAGGCTTAGGGTTAGGGTTAGGGTTAGGTACATGCCATGCACAGCTGAGGTTTAGAGTTGCGTTTAGGGTTAGGCCTCTTAGGGTCAGGATTAGGGTTAGGGTTAGGGTTCGGGTTAGCGTTAGGGTTAGGGTTAGGGTTAGGATTAGGGTTAGGGTAAGGGTTAGGGTTAGGTACATGCCATGCACAGCTGAGGTTATAGAGTTCCATCAAGGTTTAGGCCTCTTAGGGTCAGGATTAGGGTTAGGGTTAGGGTTCAGGTTAGCGTTAGGGTTAGTGTTAGGGTTAGGGTTTGGGTTAGGGTTAGGGTTATGTACCTGCCATGCACAGCTGAGGTTTAGAGTTCCGTCTAGGGTTAGGAATCTTAGGGTCAGGATTAGGGTTAGGTTTAGGATTAGGGTTAGGGTTATGGTTAGGGTTAGGGTTAGGGTTAGGGTTAGGTACATGCCATGCACAGGTGACGTTTAGAGTTCCGTTTTGGGTTCGGCCTCTTAGGGTCAGGGTTAGGGTTAGGGTTAGGGTTAGGGTTAGGGTTACCTACATGCCATGCACAGCTGAGGTTTAGAGTTGCATTTAGGGTTAGGCCTCTTAGGGTTAGGGTTAGGGTTAGGGTTAGGGTTATGTGCATGCAATGCACAGCTGAGGTTTAGAGTTCCGTCAAGGGTTAGGACCCTTAGGGTCAGGATTAGGGTTAGGGTTAGGGTTAGGGTTAGGGTTAGGGTTAGGGTTAGGGTTAGGGTTACGTGCATGCCATGCACAGCTGAGGTTTAGAGTTCCGTTTTGGGTTAGGTCTCTTAGGGTTAGGGTTAGGGTTAAGGTTAGGGTTAGGGTTAGGGTTAGGGTTAGGGTTAGGGTTAGGGTTAGTGTTAACTGCATGCCATGCACAGCTGAGGTTTAGAGTTCCGTTTTGGGTTAGGCCTCTTAGGGTCAGTGTTAGGGTTAGGGTTAGGGTTAGGCTTAGGGTTAGGGTTAGGGTTAGATACATGCCATGCACAGCTGAGGTTTAGAGTTGCGTTTAGGGTTAGGCCTCTTAGGGTCAGGATTAGGGTTAGGGTTAGGGTTCGGGTTAGCGTTAGGGTTAGGGTTAGGGTTAGGATTAGGGTTAGGGTAAGGGTTAGGGTTAGGTACATGCCATGCACAGCTGAGGTTAGAGAGTTCCATCAAGGTTTAGGCCTCTTAGGGTCAGGATTAGGGTTAGGGTTAGGGTTCGGGTTAGCGTTAGGGTTAGTGTTAGGGTTAGGGTTAGGGTTAGGGTTAGGGTTATGTACCTGCCTTGCACAGCTGAAGTTTAGAGCTCCGTCTAGGGTTAGGAATCTTAGGGTCAGGATTAGGGTTAGGTTTAGGATTAGGGTTAGGGTTAGGGTTAGGGTTAGGGTTAGGGTTACGTACATGCCATGCACAGCTGAGGTTTAGAGTTCCGTCAAGGGTTAGGCCTCTTAGGGTTAGGGTTAGCATTAGGGTTAGGGTTAGGGTTAGGGTTAGGGTTAGGGTTAGGTACATGCCATGCACAGGTGACGTTTAGAGTTCCGTTTTGGGTTCGGCCTCTTAGGGTCAGGGTTAGGGTTAGGGTTAGGGTTAGGTTTAGGGTTACGTACATGCCATGCACAGCTGACGTTTAGAGTTGCATTTAGGGTTAGGCCTCTTAGGGTTAGGGTTAGGGTTAGGGTTAGGGTTAGGGTTATGTACATGCCATGCAAAGCTGAAGTTTAGAGTTGCGTTTAGGGTTAGGCCTCTTAGGGTTAGGGTTAAGGTTAGGTTTAGGGTTAGGGTTAGGGTTAGGGTTAGGGTTAGGGTTATGTACATGCCATGCACAGCTGAGGTTTAGAGTTCCGTCAAGGGTTAGGACCCTTAGGGTCAGGATTAGGGTTAGCGTTAGGGTTAGGGTTAGGGTTAGGGTTAGGGTTAGGGTTAGGGTTACGTACATGCCATGCAAAGCTGAAGTTTAGAGTTGCGTTTAGGGTTAGGCCTCTTAGGGTTAGGGTTAAGGTTAGGTTTAGGGTTAGGGTTAGGGTTAGGGTTAGGGTTAGGGTTAGGGTTAGGGTTAAGTGCATGCCATGCACAGCTGACGTTTAGAGTTCCGTTTTGGGTTAGGTCTCATAGGGTTAGGGTTAGGGTTAGGGTTAAGGTTAGGGTTAGGGTTAGGGTTAGGGTTAGGGTTAGGGTTAGGGTTAGGGTTAGTGTTAAATGCATGCCATGCACAGCTGAGGTTTAGAGTTCCGTTTTGGGTTAGGCCTCTTAGGGTCAGGGTTAGGGTTAGGGTTAGGGTAAGAGTTAGGGTTAGGGTTAGGGTTAGGTACATGCCATGCACAGCTGAGGTTTAGAGTTGCGTTTAGGGTTAGGCCTCTTAGGGTCTGGATTAGGGTTAGGGTTAGGGTTCGGGTTAGCGTTAGGGTTAGGGTTAGGGTTAGGATTAGGGTTAGGGTAAGGGTTAGGGTTAGGTACATGCCATGCAGAGCTGAGGTTATAGAGTTCCATCAAGGTTTAGGCCTCTTAGGGTCAGGATTAGGGTTAGGGTTAGGGTTCGGTTTAGCGTTAGGGTTAGTGTTAGGGTTAGGGTTAGGGTTAGGGTTAGGGTTATGTACCTGCCATGCACAGCTGAGGTTTAGAGTTCCGCCTAGGGTTAGGAATCTTAGGGTCAGGATTAGGGTTAGGTTTAGGATTAGGGTTAGGGTTAGGGTTAGGGTTAGGGTTAGGGTTAGGGTTAGGTACATGCCATGCACACTGACGTTTAGAGTTCCGTTTTGTGTTCGGCCTCTTAGGGTCAGGGTTAGGGTTAGGGTTAGGGTTAGGGTTAGGGTTACGTACATGCCATGCACAGCTGAGGTTTAAAGTTGCATTTAGGGTTAGGCCTCTTAGGGTCAGGGTTAGGGTTAGGGTTAGGGTTAGGGTTATGTACATGCCATGCACAGCTGAGGTTTAGAGTTCCGTCAAGGGTTAGGACCCTTAGGGTCAGGATTAGGGTTAGGGTTAGGGTTAGGGTTAGGGTTAGGGTTAGGGTTACGTACATGCCATGCACAGCTGAGGTTTAGAGTTGCGTTTAGGGTTAGGCCTCTTAGGGTTAGGGTTAAGGTTAGGTTTAGGGTTAGGGTTAGGGTTAGGGTTAGGGTTAGGGTTAGGGTTAGGGTTAGGGTTAGGGTTATGTACATGCCATGCACAGCTGAGGTTTAGAGTTCCGTCAAGGGTTAGGACCCTTAGGGTCAGGATTAGGGTTAGCGTTAGGGTTAGGGTTAGGGTTAGGGTTAGGGTTAGGGTTAGGGTTACGTACATGCCATGCAAAGCTGAAGTTTAGAGTTGCGTTTAGGGTTAGGCCTCTTAGGGTTAGGGTTAAGGTTAGGTTTAGGGTTAGGGTTAGGGTTAGGGTTAGGGTTAGGGTTAGGGTTAGGGTTAAGTGCATGCCATGCACAGCTGACGTTTAGAGTTCCGTTTTGGGTTAGGTCTCATAGGGTTAGGGTTAGGGTTAGGGTTAAGGTTAGGGTTAGGGTTAGGGTTAGGGTTAGGGTTAGGGTTAGGGTTAGGGTTAGTGTTAAATGCATGCCATGCACAGCTGAGGTTTAGAGTTCCGTTTTGGGTTAGGCCTCTTAGGGTCAGGGTTAGGGTTAGGGTTAGGGTAAGAGTTAGGGTTAGGGTTAGGGTTAGGTACATGCCATGCACAGCTGAGGTTTAGAGTTGCGTTTAGGGTTAGGCCTCTTAGGGTCTGGATTAGGGTTAGGGTTAGGGTTCGGGTTAGCGTTAGGGTTAGGGTTAGGGTTAGGATTAGGGTTAGGGTAAGGGTTAGGGTTAGGTACATGCCATGCAGAGCTGAGGTTATAGAGTTCCATCAAGGTTTAGGCCTCTTAGGGTCAGGATTAGGGTTAGGGTTAGGGTTCGGTTTAGCGTTAGGGTTAGTGTTAGGGTTAGGGTTAGGGTTAGGGTTAGGGTTATGTACCTGCCATGCACAGCTGAGGTTTAGAGTTCCGCCTAGGGTTAGGAATCTTAGGGTCAGGATTAGGGTTAGGTTTAGGATTAGGGTTAGGGTTAGGGTTAGGGTTAGGGTTAGGGTTAGGGTTAGGTACATGCCATGCACACTGACGTTTAGAGTTCCGTTTTGTGTTCGGCCTCTTAGGGTCAGGGTTAGGGTTAGGGTTAGGGTTAGGGTTAGGGTTACGTACATGCCATGCACAGCTGAGGTTTAAAGTTGCATTTAGGGTTAGGCCTCTTAGGGTCAGGGTTAGGGTTAGGGTTAGGGTTAGGGTTATGTACATGCCATGCACAGCTGAGGTTTAGAGTTCCGTCAAGGGTTAGGACCCTTAGGGTCAGGATTAGGGTTAGGGTTAGGGTTAGGGTTAGGGTTAGGGTTAGGGTTACGTACATGCCATGCACAGCTGAAGTTTAGAGTTGCGTTTAGGGTTAGGCCTCTTAGGGTTAGGGTTAAGGTTAGGTTTAGGGTTAGGGTTAGGGTTAGGGTTAGGGTTAGGGTTAGGGTTAGGGTTACGTGCATGCCATGCACAGCTGAGGTTTAGGGTTCCGATTTGGGTTAGGTCTCTTAGGGTTAGGGTTAGGGTTAAGGTTAGGGTTAGGGTTAGGGTCAGGGTTAAGGTTAGGGTTAGGGTTAGGGTTAGGGTTAGGGTTATGTACCTGCCATGCACAGCTGAGGTTTAGAGTTCCGTCTAGGGTTAGGACTCTTAGGGTCAGGATTAGGGTTAGGTTTAGGATTAGGGTTAGGGTTATGGTTAGGGTTAGGGTTAGGGTTAGGGTTAGGGTTAGGGTTAGGTACATGCCATGCACAGCTGAGGTTTAGAGTTCCGTTTTGGGTTAGGTCTCTTAGGGTTAGGGTTAAGTTTAGCGTTAGGGTTAGGGTTAGGGTTAGGGTTAGGGTTAGGGTTAGGGTTAGGGTTAGGGTTAGGGTTAGGGTTAGGGTTAGGGTTATGTACATGCCATGCACAGCTGAGGTTTAGAGTTCCGTCAAGGGGTAGGCCCCATAGGTTCAGGATTAGAGTTAGGGTTAGGGTTAGGGTTAGGGTTAGGGTTAGGGTTAGGGTTAGGGTTAGGGTTAGGGTTAGGGTTAAGTGCATGCAATGCACAGCTGAGGTTTAGAGTTCCGTTTTGGGTTAGGCCTTTTAGGGTCAGGGTTAGTGTTAGGATTAGGGTTAGGGTTAGGGTTAGGGTTAGGGTTAGGGTTATGTACATGCCATGCACAGCTGAGGTTTAGAGTTGCGTTTAGGGTTAGGCCTCTTACGGTCAGGGTTAGGGTTAAGGTTAGGGTTAGGTTTAGGGTTAGGGTTAGGGTTAGGGTTAGGGTTAGGGTTAGGGTTAACTGCATGCCATGCACAGCTGAGGTTTAGAGTTCCGTTTTGGGTTAGGCCTATTAGGGTCAGTGTTAGGGTTAGGGTTAGGGTTAGGCTTAGGGTTAGGGTTAGGGTTCGGTACATGCCATGCACAGCTGAGGTTTAGAGTTGCGTTTAGGGTTAGGTTTCTTAGGGTCAGGATTAGGGTTAGGGTTAGGGTTCGGGTTAGCGTTAGGGTTAGGGTTAGGGTTAGGATATAGGGTTAGGGTAAGGGTTAGGGTTAGGTACATGCCATGCACAGCTGAGGATATAGAGTTCCATCAAGGGTTAGGCCTCTTAGGGTCAGGATTAGGGTTAGCGTTAGGGTTCGGGTTAGCGTTAGGGTTAGTGTTAGGGTTAGGGTTAGGGTTAGAGTTAGGGTTATGTACCTGCCATGCACAGCTGAGGTTTAGAGTTACGTCTAGGGTTAGGACTCTTAGGGTCAGGATTAGGGTTAGGTTTAGGATTAGGGTTAGGGTTATGGTTAGGGTTAGGGTTAGGGTTAGGGTTAGGGTTAGGGTTAGGGTTATGTACCTGCCATGCACAGCTGAGGTTTAGAGTTACGTCTAGGGTTAGGACTCTTAGGGTCAGGATTAGGGTTAGGTTTAGGATTAGGGTTAGGGTTATGGTTAGGGTTAGGGTTAGGGTTAGGGTTAGGGTTAGGGTTAAGTGCATGCAATGCACAGCTGAGGTTTAGAGTTCCGTTTTGGGTTAGGCCTTTTAGGGTCAGGGTTAGTGTTAGGATTAGGGTTAGGGTTAGGGTTAGGGTTAGGGTTAGGGTTAGGGTTATGTACATGCCATGCACAGCTGAGGTTTAGAGTTGCGTTTAGGGTTAGGCCTCTTAGGGTCAGGGTTAGGGTTAGGGTTAGGATTAGGGTTAGGGTTAGGGTTAGAGTTAGGGTTAGGGTTAGGGTTAACTGCATGCCATGCACAGCTGAGGTTTAGAGTTCCGTTTTGGGTTAGGCCTCTTAGGGTCAGGGTTAGGGTTAGGGTTAGGGTTAGAGTTAGGGTTAGGGTTAGGGTTAGGGTTATGTACATGCCATGCACAGCTGAGGTTTAGAGTTCCGTCAAGGGTTAGGCCTCTTAGGGTCAGGATTAGGGTTAGGTTTAGGGTTAGGGTTAGGGTTAGGGTTAGGGTTAGGGTTAGGTTTAGGGTTATGTACCTGCCATGCACAGCTGAGTTTTAGAGTTCCGTCTAGGGTTAGGACTCTTAGGGTCAGGATTAGGGTTAGGTTTAGGATTAGGGTTAGGGTTAGGGTTAGGGTTAGGGTTAGGGTTAGGTTTAGGGTTACGTACATGCCATGCACAGCTGAGATTTAGAGTTGCATTTAGGGTTAGGCCTCTTAGGGTTAGGGTTAGGGTTAGGGTTAGGGTTATGTACATGCCATGCACAGCTGAGGTTTAGAGTTCCGTCAAAGGTTAGGACCCTTAGGGTCAGGATTAGGGTTAGGGTTAGAGTTAGGGTTAGGGTTAGGGTTACGTACATGCCATGCACAGCTGAGGTTTAGAGTTGCATTTAGGGTTAGGCCTCTTAGGGTTAGGGTTAGGGTTAGGGTTAGGGTTAGGGTTATGTACATGCCATGCACAGCTGAGGTTTAGAGTTCCGTCAAGGGTTAGGACCCTTAGGGTCAGGATTAGGGTTAGGGTTAGGGTTAGGGTTAGGGTTAGGGTTACGTACATGCCATGCACAGCTGAGGTTTAGAGTTCCGTTTAGGGTTAGGCCTCTTAGGGTCAGGGTTAGGGTTAGGGTTAGGGTTAGGGTTAGGGTTAGGGTTAGGGTTAGGGTTAGGGTTAGGGTTAGCGTTAGGGTTACGGTTAGGGTTAGGGTTAGGGTTAGCGTTAGGGTTAGGGTTAGGGTTAGGGTTAGGGTTCGGGTTAGGGTTAGGGTTAGGGTTAGCGTTATGTACATGCCATGCACAGCTGAGGTTTAGAGTTCCGTCAAGGGTTAGGCCTCTTAGGGTCAGGATTAGGGTTAGGGTTAGGGTTAGGGTTAGGGTTAGGGTTAGGGTTAGGGTTAGGGTTAGCGTTAGGGTTAGGGTTAGGGTTAGGGTTAGGGTTAGGGTTAGGGTTAGGGTTACGGTTAAGTGCATGCCATGCACATCTGAGGTTTAGAGTTGCGTTTAGGGTTAGGCCTCTTAGGGTTAGGGTTAGGGTTAGGGTTAGGGTTAGGATTAGGCTTAGGGTTAGGGTTAGGGTTAGGGTTAGGGTTAGGGTTAGGGTTAAGTGCATGCCATGCACAGCTGAGGTTTAGAGTTCCGTTTTGGGTTAGGCCTCTTAGGGTCAGGGTTAGGGTTAGGGTTAGGGTTAAGGTTAGGGTTAGGGTTAGCGTTATGTACATGCCATGCACAGCTGAGGTTTAGAGTTCCGTCAAACGTTAGGCCTCTTAGGGTCAGGATTAGGGTTAGGGTTAGGGTTAGGGTTAGGGTTAGGGTTAGGGTTAGGGTTAGGGTTAGGGTTAGGTACATGCCGTGCACAGCTGAGGTTTAGAGTTCCGTTTTGGGTTCGGCCTCTTAGGGTCAGGGTTAGGGTTAGGGTTAGGGCTAGGGTTACGTACATGCCATGCACAGCTGAGGTTTAGAGTTCCGTTTTGGGTTAGGTCACTTAGGGTTACGGTTAGGGTTAGGGTTAGGCTTAGGGTTAGGGTTAGGGTTAGGGTTAGGGTTAGGGTTAGGGTTAGTTTTAACTGCATGCCATGCACAGCTGAGGTTTAGAGTTCCGTTTTGGGTTAGGCCTCTTAGGGTCAGGGTTAGGGTTAAGGTTAGGCTTAGGGTTAGGGTTAAGGTTAGGGTTAGGTACATGCCATGCACAGCTGAGGTTTAGAGTTGCGTTTAGGATTAGGCCTCTTAGGGTCAGGATTACGGTTAGGGTTAGGGTTCGGGTTAGCGTTAGGGTTAGGGTTAGGGTTAGGGTTAGGGTTAGGGTTAGGGTTAGGGTTAGGGTAAGAGTTAGGGTTATGTAACTGCCATGCACAGCTGAGGTTTAGAGTTCCTTTTAGGTTTAGGTCTCTTAGGGTTAGGGTTACAATTAGGGTTAGGGTTAAAGTTAGGGTTAGGGTTAGGGTTAGGGTTCGGGTTAGGGTTAGGGTTAGGGTTAGGGTTAGGGTTAGGGTTAGGGTTAGGGTTAGGGTTAGGGTTAGGGTTATGTACATGCCATGCACAGCTGAGGTTTAGAGTTCCGTCAAGGGTTAGGCCTCTTAGGGTCAGGATTAGGGTTAGGGTTAGGGTTAAGGTTAGGGTTAGGGTTAGCGTTAGGGTTAGGGTTAGGGTTAGGGTTAGGGTTATGTACATGCCATGCACAGCTGAGGTTTAGAGTTCCGTCAAGGGTTAGGCCCCTTAGGGTCAGGATTAGAGTTAGGGTTAGGGTTAGCGTTAGGGTTAGTGTTAGGGTTAGGCTTAGGGTTAGGGTTAGGGTTAGGGTTAGGGTTAGGGTTAAGTGCATGCCATGCACAGCTGAGGTTTAGAGTTCCGTTTTAAGTTAGGCCTCTTAGGGTCAGGGTTAGGGTTAGGGTTAGCGTTAGGGTTAAGGTTAGGGTTAGGGTTAGGATTACCTACATGCCATGCACAGCTGAGGTTTAGAGTTGCGTTTAGGGTTAGGCCTCTTAGGGTTAGGGTTAGGGTTAGGGTTAGGATTAGGGTTAGGATTACGGTTAGGGTTAGGGTTAGGGTTAGGGTTAGGGTTAGGGTTAGGGTTACGGTTACGGTTACGGTTACGTTTACGGTTAAGTGCATGCCATGCACAGCTGAGGTTTAGATTTGCGTTTAGGGTTAGGCCTCTTAGGGTTAGGGTTAGGGTTAGGGTTAGGGTTAAGGTTAGGATTAGGGTTAGGGTTAGGGTTAGGGTTAGGGTTACGTACATGCCATGCACAGCTGAGGTTTAGAGTTCCGTTTTGGGTTAGGCCTCTTAGGGTTAGGGTTAGGGTTAGGGTTAGGGTTAGGGTTAGGGTTAGGGTTACGTACATGCCATGCACAGCTGAGGTTTAGACTTGCGTTTAGGGTTAGGCCTCTTAGGGTCAGGATTAGGGTTAGGGTTAGGTTTCGGGTTAGCGTTAGGGTTAGGTTTAGGTTTAGGGTTAGGGTTAGGGTTAGGTTTAGGGTTAGGATTAGGGTTAGGGTTAGGGTTAGGGTTAGGGTTAGGGTTAGGGTTAGGGTTAGGGTTAGGATTAGGGTTAGGGTAAGGGTTAGGGTTAGGTACATGCCATGCAGAGCTGAGGTTATAGAGTTCCATCAAGGTTTAGGCCTCTTAGGGTCAGGATTAGGGTTAGGGTTAGGGTTCGGTTTAGCGTTAGGGTTAGTGTTAGGGTTAGGGTTAGGGTTAGGGTTAGGGTTATGTACCTGCCATGCACAGCTGAGGTTTAGAGTTCCGCCTAGGGTTAGGAATCTTAGGGTCAGGATTAGGGTTAGGTTTAGGATTAGGGTTAGGGTTAGGGTTAGGGTTAGGGTTAGGGTTAGGGTTAGGTACATGCCATGCACACTGACGTTTAGAGTTCCGTTTTGTGTTCGGCCTCTTAGGGTCAGGGTTAGGGTTAGGGTTAGGGTTAGGGTTAGGGTTACGTACATGCCATGCACAGCTGAGGTTTAAAGTTGCATTTAGGGTTAGGCCTCTTAGGGTCAGGGTTAGGGTTAGGGTTAGGGTTAGGGTTATGTACATGCCATGCACAGCTGAGGTTTAGAGTTCCGTCAAGGGTTAGGACCCTTAGGGTCAGGATTAGGGTTAGGGTTAGGGTTAGGGTTAGGGTTAGGGTTACGTACATGCCATGCACAGCTGAAGTTTAGAGTTGCGTTTAGGGTTAGGCCTCTTAGGGTTAGGGTTAAGGTTAGGTTTAGGGTTAGGGTTAGGGTTAGGGTTAGGGTTAGGGTTAGGGTTAGGGTTACGTGCATGCCATGCACAGCTGAGGTTTAGAGTTCCGATTTGGGTTAGGTCTCTTAGGGTTAGGGTTAGGGTTAAGGTTAGGGTTAGGGTTAGGGTCAGGGTTAAGGTTAGGGTTAGGGTTAGGGTTAGGGTTAGGGTTATGTACCTGCCATGCACAGCTGAGGTTTAGAGTTCCGTCTAGGGTTAGGACTCTTAGGGTCAGGATTAGGGTTAGGTTTAGGATTAGGGTTAGGGTTATGGTTAGGGTTAGGGTTAGGGTTAGGGTTAGGGTTAGGGTTACGTACATGCCATGCACATCTGAAGGTTTAGAGTTCCGTTTAGGGTTAGGTCTCTTAGGGTTAGGGTTAAGTTTAGGGTTAGGGTTAGGGTTAGGGTTAGGGTTAGGGTTAGGGTTACGTACATGCCATGCACAGCTGAGGTTTAGAGTTGCGTTTAGGGTTAGGCCTCTTAGGGTCAGGGTTACGGTTAGGGTTAGGGTTAGGGTTAGGGTTAGGGTTAGGGTTAGGGTTAGGGTTAGGGTTAGGGTTAGGGTTAGGGTTAGGGTTAGGGTTAGGGTTATGTACATGCCATGCACAGCTGAGGTTTAGAGTTGCGTTTAGGGTTAGGCCTCTTAGGGTCAGGGTTAGGGTTAGGGTTAGGATTAGGGTTAGGGTTAGGGTTAGAGTTAGGGTTAGGGTTAGGGTTAGGTACATGCCATGCACAGCTGAGGTTTAGAGTTCCGTTTTGGGTTCGGCCTCTTAGGGTTAGGGTTAGGGTTAGGGTTAAGTGCATGCCATGCACAGCTGACGTTTAGAGTTCCGTTTTGTGTTAGGCCAGTTAGGGTTAGGGTTAGGGTTAGGGTTAGGGTTAGTGTTAGGGTTACGTACATGCCATGCACAGCTGAGGTTTAGAGTTGCGTTTAGGGTTAGGCCTCTTAGGTTTAGGGTTAGGGTTAGGGTTAGGGTTAGGGTTAGGGTTAGGGTTAGGGTTAGGGTTAGGGTTAGGGTTAGGGTTATGTACATGCCATGCACAGCTGAGGTTTAGAGTTCCGTCAAGGGGTAGGCCCCATAGGTTCAGGATTAGAGTTAGGGTTAGGGTTAGGGTTAGGGTTAGGGTTAGGGTTAGGGTTAGGGTTAGGGTTAGGGTTAGGGTTAGGGTTAGGGTTAAGTGCATGCAATGCACAGCTGAGGTTTAGAGTTCCGTTTTGGGTTAGGCCTTTTAGGGTCAGGGTTAGTGTTAGGATTAGGGTTAGGGTTAGGGTTAGGGTTAGGGTTAGGGTTATGTACATGCCATGCACAGCTGAGGTTTAGAGTTGCGTTTAGGGTTAGGCCTCTTACGGTCAGGGTTAGGGTTAAGGTTAGGGTTAGGTTTAGGGTTAGGGTTAGGGTTAGGGTTAGGGTTAGGGTTAGGGTTAACTGCATGCCATGCACAGCTGAGGTTTAGAGTTCCGTTTTGGGTTAGGCCTATTAGGGTCAGTGTTAGGGTTAGGGTTAGGGTTAGGCTTAGGGTTAGGGTTAGGGTTCGGTACATGCCATGCACAGCTGAGGTTTAGAGTTGCGTTTAGGGTTAGGTTTCTTAGGGTCAGGATTAGGGTTAGGGTTAGGGTTCGGGTTAGCGTTAGGGTTAGGGTTAGGGTTAGGATTAGGGTTAGGGTAAGGGTTAGGGTTAGGTACATGCCATGCACAGCTGAGGATATAGAGTTCCATCAAGGGTTAGGCCTCTTAGGGTCAGGATTAGGGTTAGCGTTAGGGTTCGGGTTAGCGTTAGGGTTAGTGTTAGGGTTAGGGTTAGGGTTAGAGTTAGGGTTATGTACCTGCCATGCACAGCTGAGGTTTAGAGTTACGTCTAGGGTTAGGACTCTTAGGGTCAGGATTAGGGTTAGGTTTAGGATTAGGGTTAGGGTTATGGTTAGGGTTAGGGTTAGGGTTAGGGTTAGGGTTAGGGTTAGGGTTATGTACATGCCATGCACAGCTGAGGTTTAAAGTTCCGTCAAGGGGTAGGCCCCATATGTTCAGGATTAGAGTTAGGGTTAGGGTTAGGGTTAGGGTTAGGGTTAGGGTTAGGGTTAGGGTTAGGGTTAAGTGCATGCAATGCACAGCTGAGGTTTAGAGTTCCGTTTTGGGTTAGGCCTTTTAGGGTCAGGGTTAGTGTTAGGATTAGGGTTAGGGTTAGGGTTAGGGTTAGGGTTAGGGTTAGGGTTAGGGTTATGTACATGCCATGCACAGCTGAGGTTTAGAGTTGCGTTTAGGGTTAGGCCTCTTAGGGTCAGGGTTAGGGTTAGGGTTAGGATTAGGGTTAGGGTTAGGGTTAGAGTTAGGGTTAGGGTTAGGGTTAACTGCATGCCATGCACAGCTGAGGTTTAGAGTTCCGTTTTGGGTTAGGCCTCTTAGGGTCAGGGTTAGGGTTAGGGTTAGGGTTAGAGTTAGGGTTAGGGTTAGGGTTAGGGTTATGTACATGCCATGCACAGCTGAGGTTTAGAGTTCCGTCAAGGGTTAGGCCTCTTAGGGTCAGGATTAGGGTTAGGGTTTAGGGTTAGGGTTAGGGTTAGGGTTAGGGTTAGGGTTAGGTTTAGGGTTATGTACCTGCCATGCACAGCTGAGTTTTAGAGTTCCGTCTAGGGTTAGGACTCTTAGGGTCAGGATTAGGGTTAGGTTTAGGATTAGGGTTAGGGTTAGGGTTAGGGTTAGGGTTAGGGTTAGGTTTAGGGTTACGTACATGCCATGCACAGCTGAGATTTAGAGTTGCATTTAGGGTTAGGCCTCTTAGGGTTAGGGTTAGGGTTAGGGTTAGGGTTATGTACATGCCATGCACAGCTGAGGTTTAGAGTTCCGTCAAAGGTTAGGACCCTTAGGGTCAGGATTAGGGTTAGGGTTAGGGTTAGGGTTAGGGTTAGGGTTACGTACATGCCATGCACAGCTGAGGTTTAGAGTTGCATTTAGGGTTAGGCCTCTTAGGGTTAGGGTTAGGGTTAGGGTTAGGGTTAGGGTTATGTACATGCCATGCACAGCTGAGGTTTAGAGTTCCGTCAAGGGTTAGGACCCTTAGGGTCAGGATTAAGGTTAGGGTTAGGGTTAGGGTTAGGGTTAGGGTTACGTACATGCCATGCACAGCTGAAGTTTAGAGTTGCATTTAGGGTTAGGCCTCTTAGGGTTAGGGTTAAGGTTAGGTTTAGGGTTAGGGTTAGGGTTAGGGTTAGGGTTAGGGTTAGGGTTACGTGCATGCCATGCACAGCTGAGGTTTAGAGTTCCGATTTGGGTTAGGTCTCTTAGGGTTAGGGTTAGGGTTAAGGTTAGGGTTAGGGTTAGGGTTAGGGTTAGGGTTAGGGTTAGGGTTAGAGTTAGGGTTATGTACCTGCCATGCACAGCTGAGGTTTAGAGTTCCGTCTAGGGTTAGGACTCTTAGGGTCAGGATTAGGGTTAGGTTTAGGATTAGGGTTAGGGTTATGGTTAGGGTTAGGGTTAGGGTTAGGGTTAGGGTTACGTACATGCCATGCACATCTGAAGGTTTAGAGTTCCGTTTAGGGTTAGGTCTCTTAGGGTTAGTGTTAAGTTTAGGGTTAGGGTTAGGGTTAGGGTTAGGGTTAGGGTTAGGGTTACGTACATGCCATGCACAGCTGAGGTTTAGAGTTGCGTTTAGGGTTAGGCCTCTTAGGGTCAGGATTAGGGTTAGGGTTAGGGTTAGGGTTAGGGTTAGGGTTAGGGTTAGGGTTAGGGTTAGGGTTAGGGTTAGGTACATGCCATGCACAGCTGAGGTTTAGAGTTCCGTTTTGGGTTAGGCCTCTTAGGGTCAGGATTAGGGTTAGGTTTAGGATTAGGGTTAGGGTTAGGGTTAGGGTTAGGGTTAGGGTTAGGGTTATGTACCTGCCATGCACAGCTGAGGTTTAGAGTTCCGTTTAGGGTTAGGTCTCTTAGGGTTAGGGTTAGGGTTAGGGTTAGGGTTAGGGTTAGGGTTAAGTGCATGCCATGCACAGCTGAGGTTTAGAGTTCCGTTTTGTGTTAGGCCAGTTAGGGTTAGGGTTAGGGTTAGGGTTAGGGTTAGGGTTAGGGTTAGTGTTAGGGTTACGTACATGCCATGCACAGCTGAGGTTTAGAGTTGCGTTTAGGGTTAGGCCTCTTAGGGTTAGGGTTAGGGTTAGGGTTAGGGTTAGGGTTAGGCTTAGGGTTAGGTTTAGGGTTAGGGTTAGGGTTAGGATTAGGGTTAGGGTTAGGTACATGCCATGCACAGCTGAGGTTTAGAGTTGCGTTAAGGGTTAGGCCTCTTAGGGTTAGGGTTAGGGTTAGGGTTAGGGTTAGGGTTAGGGTTAGGGTTAGGGTTACGGTTAAGTGCATGCCATGCACAGCTGAGGTTTAGAGTTCCGTTTTGGGTTAGGCCTCTTAGGGTCAGGGTTAGGGTTAGGGTTAGGGTTAGGGTTAGGGTTAGGCTTAGGGTTAGGGTTAGGGTTACGTACATGCCATGCACAGCTGAGGTTTAGAGTTGCGTTTAGGGTTAGGCCTCTTAGGGTTAGGGTTAGGGTTAGGGTTAGGGTTAGGGTTAGGGTTAGGGTTAGGGTTAGGGTTAGGGTTACGTACATGCCATGCACAGCTGAGGTTTAGAGTTCCGTTTTGGGTTCGGCCTCTTAGGGTTAGGGTTAGGGTTAGGGTTAGGGTTAGGGTTAGGGTTAGGGTTAGGGTTAGGGTTACGGTTAAGTGCATGCCATGCACAGCTGAGGTTTAAAGTTGCGTTTAGGGTTAGGCCTCTTAGGGTTAGGGTTAAGGTTAGGGTTAGGGTTAGGGTTAGGGTTAGGGTTAGGGTTAGGGTTAGGGTTAAGTGCATGCCATGCACAGCTGAGGTTTAGAGTTCCGTTTAGGGTTAGGCCTCTTAGGGTCAGGGTTAGGGTTAGGGTTAGGGTTAGGGTTAGGGTTAGGGTTAGGGTTAGGGTTAGGGTTAGGGTTAGGGTTAGCGTTAGGGTTACGGTTAGGGTTAGGGTTAGGGTTAGCGTTAGGGTTAGGGTTAGGGTTAGGGTTAGGGTTCGGGTTAGGGTTAGGGTTAGGGTTAGCGTTATGTACATGCCATGCACAGCTGAGGTTTAGAGTTCCGTCAAGGGTTAGGCCTCTTAGGGTCAGGATTAGGGTTAGGGTTAGGGTTAGGGTTAGGGTTAGGGTTAGGGTTAGGGTTAGGGTTAGCGTTAGGGTTAGGGTTAGGGTTAGGGTTAGGGTTAGGGTTAGGGTTACGGTTAAGTGCATGCCATGCACATCTGAGGTTTAGAGTTGCGTTTAGGGTTAGGCCTCTTAGGGTTAGGGTTAGGGTTAGGGTTAGGGTTAGGATTAGGCTTAGGGTTAGGGTTAGGGTTAGGGTTAGGGTTAGGGTTAAGTGCATGCCATGCACAGCTGAGGTTTAGAGTTCCGTTTTGGGTTAGGCCTCTTAGGGTCAGGGTTAGGGTTAGGGTTAGGGATAAGGTTAGGGTTAGGGTTAGCGTTATGTACATGCCATGCACAGCTGAGGTTTAGAGTTCCGTCAAACGTTAGGCCTCTTAGGGTCAGGATTAGGGTTAGGGTTAGGGTTAGGGTTAGGGTTAGGGTTAGGGTTAGGGTTAGGGTTAGGGTTAGGTACATGCCGTGCACAGCTGAGGTTTAGAGTTCCGTTTTGGGTTCGGCCTCTTAGGGTCAGGGTTAGGGTTAGGGTTAGGGCTAGGGTTACGTACATGCCATGCACAGCTGAGGTTTAGAGTTCCGTTTTGGGTTAGGCCTCTTAGGGTTAGGGTTAGGGTTAAGGTTAGGCTTAGGGTTAGGGTTAAGGTTAGGGTTAGGTACATGCCATGCACAGCTGAGGTTTAGAGTTGCGTTTAGGATTAGGCCTCTTAGGGTCAGGATTACGGTTAGGGTTAGGGTTCGGGTTAGCGTTAGGGTTAGGGTTAGGGTTAGGGTTAGGGTTAGGGTTAGGGTTAGGGTTAGGGTAAAGAGTTAGGGTTATGTAACTGCCATGCACAGCTGAGGTTTAGAGTTCCTTTTAGGTTTAGGTCTCTTAGGGTTAGGGTTACGATTAGGGTTAGGGTTAAAGTTAGGGTTAGGGTTAGGGTTAGGGTTCGGGTTAGGGTTAGGGTTAGGGTTAGGGTTAGGGTTAGGGTTAGGGTTAGGGTTAGGGTTAGGGTTATGTACATGCCATGCACAGCTGAGGTTTAGAGTTCCGTCAAGGGTTAGGCCCCTTAGGGTCAGGATTAGAGTTAGGGTTAGGGTTAGCGTTAGGGTTAGTGTTAGGGTTAGGGTTAGGGTTAGGGTTAGGGTTAGGGTTAGGGTTAGGGTTAAGTGCATGCCATGCACAGCTGAGGTTTAGAGTTCCGTTTTAAGTTAGGCCTCTTAGGGTCAGGGTTAGGGTTAGGGTTAGCGTTAGGGTTAAGGTTAGGGTTAGGGTTAGGATTACCTACATGCCATGCACAGCTGAGGTTTAGAGTTGCGTTTAGGGTTAGGCCTCTTAGGGTTAGGGTTAGGGTTAGGGTTAGGATTAGGGTTAGGATTACGGTTAGGGTTAGGGTTAGGGTTAGGGTTAGGGTTAGGGTTAGGGTTACGGTTACGGTTACGGTTACGGTTACGTTTACGGTTAAGTGCATGCCATGCACAGCTGAGGTTTAGATTTGCGTTTAGGGTTAGGCCTCTTAGGGTTAGGGTTAGGGTTAGGGTTAGGGTTAAGGTTAGGATTAGGGTTAGGGTTAGGGTTAGGGTTAGGGTTACCTACATGCCATGCACAGCTGAGGTTTAGAGTTCCGTTTTGGGTTAGGCCTCTTAGGGTTAGGGTTAGGGTTAGGGTTAGGGTTAGGGTTAGGGTTAGGGTTAGGGTTACGTACATGCCATGCACAGCTGAGGTTTAGACTTGCGTTTAGGGTTAGGCCTCTTAGGGTCAGGATTAGGGTTAGGGTTAGGTTTCGGGTTAGCGTTAGGGTTAGGGTTAGGTTTAGGGTTAGGGTTAGGGTTAGGTTTAGGGTTAGGATTAGGGTTAGGGTTAGGGTTAGGGTTAGGGTTAGGGTTAGGGTTAGGGTTAGGATTAGGGTTAGGGTAAGGGTTAGGGTTAGGTACATGCCATGCAGAGCTGAGGTTATAGAGTTCCATCAAGGTTTAGGCCTCTTAGGGTCAGGATTAGGGTTAGGGTTAGGGTTCGGTTTAGCGTTAGGGTTAGTGTTAGGGTTAGGGTTAGGGTTAGGGTTAGGGTTATGTACCTGCCATGCACAGCTGAGGTTTAGAGTTCCGCCTAGGGTTAGGAATCTTAGGGTCAGGATTAGGGTTAGGTTTAGGATTAGGGTTAGGGTTAGGGTTAGGGTTAGGGTTAGGGTTAGGGTTAGGTACATGCCATGCACACTGACGTTTAGAGTTCCGTTTTGTGTTCGGCCTCTTAGGGTCAGGGTTAGGGTTAGGGTTAGGGTTAGGGTTAGGGTTACGTACATGCCATGCACAGCTGAGGTTTAAAGTTGCATTTAGGGTTAGGCCTCTTAGGGTCAGGGTTAGGGTTAGGGTTAGGGTTAGGGTTACGTACATGCCATGCACAGCTGAAGTTTAGAGTTGCGTTTAGGGTTAGGCCTCCTAGGGTTAGGGTTAAGGTTAGGTTTAGGGTTAGGGTTAGGGTTAGGGTTAGGGTTAGGGTTAGGGTTAGGGTTACGTGCATGCCATGCACAGCTGAGGTTTAGAGTTCCGATTTGGGTTAGGTCTCTTAGGGTTAGGGTTAGGGTTAAGGTTAGGGTTAGGGTTAGGGTCAGGGTTAAGGTTAGGGTTAGGGTTAGGGTTAGGGTTAGGGTTATGTACCTGCCATGCACAGCTGAGGTTTAGAGTTCCGTCTAGGGTTAGGACTCTTAGGGTCAGGATTAGGGTTAGGTTTAGGATTAGGGTTAGGGTTATGGTTAGGGTTAGGGTTAGGGTTAGGGTTAGGGTTAGGGTTACGTACATGCCATGCACATCTGAAGGTTTAGAGTTCCGTTTAGGGTTAGGTCTCTTAGGGTTAGGGTTAAGTTTAGGGTTAGGGTTAGGGTTAGGGTT
>NW_026599602.1:1620000-1637500 GCF_023634155.1 Falco peregrinus | reverse complement strand
GGTTAGGACTCTTAGGGTCAGGATTAGGGTTAGGTTTAGGATTAGGGTTAGGGTTAGGGTTAGGGTTAGGGTTAGGGTTAGGTTTAGGGTTACGTACATGCCATGCACAGCTGAGATTTAGAGTTGCATTTAGGGTTAGGCCTCTTAGGGTTAGGGTTAGGGTTAGGGTTAGGGTTATGTACATGCCATGCACAGCTTAGGTTTAGAGTTCCGTCAAAGGTTAGGACCCTTAGGGTCAGGATTAGGGTTAGGGTTAGGGTTAGGGTTAGGGTTAGGGTTACGTACATGCCATGCACAGCTGAGGTTTAGAGTTGCATTTAGGGTTAGGCCTCTTAGGGTTAGGGTTAGGGTTAGGGTTAGGGTTAGGGTTATGTACATGCCATGCACAGCTGAGGTTTAGAGTTCCGTCAAGGGTTAGGACCCTTAGGGTCAGGATTAGGGTTAGGGTTAGGGTTAGGGTTAGGGTTAGGGTTACGTACATGCCATGCACAGCTGAAGTTTAGAGTTGCATTTAGGGTTAGGCCTCTTAGGGTTAGGGTTAAGGTTAGGTTTAGGGTTAGGGTTAGGGTTAGGGTTAGGGTTAGGGTTAGGGTTACGTGCATGCCATGCACAGCTGAGGTTTAGAGTTCCGATTTGGGTTAGGTCTCTTAGGGTTAGGGTTAGGGTTAAGGTTAGGGTTAGGGTTAGGGTTAGGGTTAGGGTTAGGGTTAGGGTTAGGGTTAGAGTTAGGGTTATGTACCTGCCATGCACAGCTGAGGTTTAGAGTTCCGTCTAGGGTTAGGACTCTTAGGGTCAGGATTAGGGTTAGGTTTAGGATTAGGGTTAGGGTTATGGTTAGGGTTAGGGTTAGGGTTAGGGTTAGGGTTACGTACATGCCATGCACATCTGAAGGTTTAGAGTTCCGTTTAGGGTTAGGTCTCTTAGGGTTAGTGTTAAGTTTAGGGTTAGGGTTAGGGTTAGGGTTAGGGTTAGGGTTAGGGTTACGTACATGCCATGCACAGCTGAGGTTTAGAGTTCCGTCAAGGGTTAGGCCTCTTAGGGTCAGGATTAGGGTTAGGGTTAGGGTTAGGGTTAGGGTTAGGGTTAGGGTTAGGGTTAGGGTTAGGGTTAGGTACATGCCATGCACAGCTGAGGTTTAGAGTTCCGTTTTGGGTTAGGCCTCTTAGGGTCAGGATTAGGGTTAGGTTTAGGATTAGGGTTAGGGTTAGGGTTAGGTTTAGGGTTATGTACCTGCCATGCACAGCTGAGTTTTAGAGTTCCGTCTAGGGTTAGGACTCTTAGGGTCAGGATTAGGGTTAGGTTTAGGATTAGGGTTAGGGTTAGGGTTAGGGTTAGGGTTAGGGTTAGGTTTAGGGTTACGTACATGCCATGCACAGCTGAGATTTAGAGTTGCATTTAGGGTTAGGCCTCTTAGGGTTAGGGTTAGGGTTAGGGTTAGGGTTATGTACATGCCATGCACAGCTGAGGTTTAGAGTTCCGTCAAAGGTTAGGACCCTTAGGGTCAGGATTAGGGTTAGGGTTAGGGTTAGGGTTAGGGTTAGGGTTACGTACATGCCATGCACAGCTGAGGTTTAGAGTTGCATTTAGGGTTAGGCCTCTTAGGGTTAGGGTTAGGGTTAGGGTTAGGGTTAGGGTTATGTACATGCCATGCACAGCTGAGGTTTAGAGTTCCGTCAAGGGTTAGGACCCTTAGGGTCAGGATTAGGGTTAGGGTTAGGGTTAGGGTTAGGGTTAGGGTTACGTACATGCCATGCACAGCTGAAGTTTAGAGTTGCATTTAGGGTTAGGCCTCTTAGGGTTAGGGTTAAGGTTAGGTTTAGGGTTAGGGTTAGGGTTAGGGTTAGGGTTAGGGTTAGGGTTACGTGCATGCCATGCACAGCTGAGGTTTAGAGTTCCGATTTGGGTTAGGTCTCTTAGGGTTAGGGTTAGGGTTAAGGTTAGGGTTAGGGTTAGGGTTAGGGTTAGGGTTAGGGTTAGGGTTAGGGTTAGAGTTAGGGTTATGTACCTGCCATGCACAGCTGAGGTTTAGAGTTCCGTCTAGGGTTAGGACTCTTAGGGTCAGGATTAGGGTTAGGTTTAGGATTAGGGTTAGGGTTATGGTTAGGGTTAGGGTTAGGGTTAGGGTTAGGGTTACGTACATGCCATGCACATCTGAAGGTTTAGAGTTCCGTTTAGGGTTAGGTCTCTTAGGGTTAGTGTTAAGTTTAGGGTTAGGGTTAGGGTTAGGGTTAGGGTTAGGGTTAGGGTTACGTACATGCCATGCACAGCTGAGGTTTAGAGTTCCGTCAAGGGTTAGGCCTCTTAGGGTCAGGATTAGGGTTAGGGTTAGGGTTAGGGTTAGGGTTAGGGTTAGGGTTAGGGTTAGGGTTAGGGTTAGGTACATGCCATGCACAGCTGAGGTTTAGAGTTCCGTTTTGGGTTAGGCCTCTTAGGGTCAGGATTAGGGTTAGGTTTAGGATTAGGGTTAGGGTTAGGGTTAGGGTTAGGGTTAGGGTTATGTACCTGCCATGCACAGCTGAGGTTTAGAGTTCCGTTTAGGGTTAGGTCTCTTAGGGTTAGGGTTAGGGTTAGGGTTAGGGTTAGGGTTAGGGTTAAGTGCATGCCATGCACAGCTGAGGTTTAGAGTTCCGTTTTGTGTTAGGCCAGTTAGGGTTAGGGTTAGGGTTAGGGTTAGGGTTAGGGTTAGGGTTAGTGTTAGGGTTACGTACATGCCATGCACAGCTGAGGTTTAGAGTTGCGTTTAGGGTTAGGCCTCTTAGGGTTAGGGTTAGGGTTAGGGTTAGGGTTAGGGTTAGGCTTAGGGTTAGGTTTAGGGTTAGGGTTAGGGTTAGGATTAGGGTTAGGGTTAGGTACATGCCATGCACAGCTGAGGTTTAGAGTTGCGTTAAGGGTTAGGCCTCTTAGGGTTAGGGTTAGGGTTAGGGTTAGGGTTAGGGTTAGGGTTAGGGTTAGGGTTACGGTTAAGTGCATGCCATGCACAGCTGAGGTTTAGAGTTCCGTTTTGGGTTAGGCCTCTTAGGGTCAGGGTTAGGGTTAGGGTTAGGGTTAGGGTTAGGCTTAGGGTTAGGGTTAGGGTTACGTACATGCCATGCACAGCTGAGGTTTAGAGTTGCGTTTAGGGTTAGGCCTCTTAGGGTTAGGGTTAGGGTTAGGGTTAGGGTTAGGGTTAGGGTTAGGGTTAGGGTTACGTACATGCCATGCACAGCTGAGGTTTAGAGTTCCGTTTTGGGTTCGGCCTCTTAGGGTTAGGGTTAGGGTTAGGGTTAGGGTTAGGGTTAGGGTTAGGGTTAGGGTTACGGTTAAGTGCATGCCATGCACAGCTGAGGTTTAAAGTTGCGTTTAGGGTTAGGCCTCTTAGGGTTAGGGTTAAGGTTAGGGTTAGGGTTAGGGTTAGGGTTAGGGATAGGGTTAGGGTTAGGGTTAGGTACATGCCATGCACAGCTGAGGTTTAGAGTTCCATTTAGGGTTAGGCCTCTTAGGGTCAGGGTTAGGGTTAGGGTTAGGGTTAGGGTTAGGGTTAGGGTTAGGGTTAGGGTTAGGGTTAGGGTTAGCGTTAGGGTTACGGTTAGGGTTAGGGTTAGGGTTAGCGTTAGGGTTAGGGTTAGGGTTAGGGTTAGGGTTAGGGTTAGGGTTAGGGTTAGGGTTAGCGTTATGTACATGCCATGCACAGCTGAGGTTTAGAGTTCCGTCAAGGGTTAGGCCTCTTAGGGTCAGGATTAGGGTTAGGGTTAGGGTTAGGGTTAGGGTTAGGGTTAGGGTTAGGGTTAGGGTTAGCATTAGGGTTAGGGTTAGGGTTAGGGTTAGGGTTAGGGTTAGGGTTACGGTTAAGTGCATGCCATGCACATCTGAGGTTTAGAGTTGCGTTTAGGGTTAGGCCTCTTAGGGTTAGGGTTAGGGTTAGGGTTAGGGTTAGGATTAGGCTTAGGGTTAGGGTTAGGGTTAGGGTTAGGGTTAGGGTTAAGTGCATGCCATGCACAGCTGAGGTTTAGAGTTCCGTTTTGGGTTAGGCCTCTTAGGGTCAGGGTTAGGGTTAGGGTTAGGGTTAAGGTTAGGGTTAGGGTTAGCGTTATGTACATGCCATGCACAGCTGAGGTTTAGAGTTCCGTCAAACGTTAGGCCTCTTAGGGTCAGGATTAGGGTTAGGGTTAGGGTTAGGGTTAGGGTTAGGGTTAGGGTTAGGGTTAGGGTTAGGGTTAGGTACATGCCGTGCACAGCTGAGGTTTAGAGTTCCGTTTTGGGTTCGGCCTCTTAGGGTCAGAGTTAGGGTTAGGGTTAGGGCTAGGGTTACGTACATGCCATGCACAGCTGAGGTTTAGAGTTCCGTTTTGGGTTAGGTCACTTAGGGTTACGGTTAGGGTTAGGGTTAGGCTTAGGGTTAGGGTTAGGGTTAGGGTTAGGGTTAGGGTTAGGGTTAGTTTTAACTGCATGCCATGCACAGCTGAGGTTTAGAGTTCCGTTTTGGGTTAGGCCTCTTAGGGTCAGGGTTAGGGTTAAGGTTAGGCTTAGGGTTAGGGTTAAGGTTAGGGTTAGGTACATGCCATGCACAGCTGAGGTTTAGAGTTGCGTTTAGGATTAGGCCTCTTAGGGTCAGGATTACGGTTAGGGTTAGGGTTCGGGTTAGCGTTAGGGTTAGGGTTAGGGTTAGGGTTAGGGTTAGGGTTAGGGTTAGGGTAAGAGTTAGGGTTATGTAACTGCCATGCACAGCTGAGGTTTAGAGTTCCTTTTAGGTTTAGGTCTCTTAGGGTTAGGGTTACGATTAGGGTTAGGGTTAAAGTTAGGGTTAGGGTTAGGGTTAGGGTTCGGGTTAGGGTTAGGGTTAGGGTTAGGGTTAGGGTTAGGGTTAGGGTTAGGGTTAGGGTTAGGGTTAGGGTTAGGGTTATGTACATGCCATGCACAGCTGAGGTTTAGAGTTCCGTCAAGGGTTAGGCCTCTTAGGGTCAGGATTAGGGTTAGGGTTAGGGTTAAGGTTAGGGTTAGGGTTAGCGTTAGGGTTAGGGTTAGGGTTAGGGTTAGGGTTATGTACATGCCATGCACAGCTGAGGTTTAGAGTTCCGTCAAGGGTTAGGCCCCTTAGGGTCAGGATTAGAGTTAGGGTTAGGGTTAGCGTTAGGGTTAGTGTTAGGGTTAGGCTTAGGGTTAGGGTTAGGGTTAGGGTTAGGGTTAGGGTTAAGTGCATGCCATGCACAGCTGAGGTTTAGAGTTCCGTTTTAAGTTAGGCCTCTTAGGGTCAGGGTTAGGGTTAGGGTTAGCGTTAGGGTTAAGGTTAGGGTTAGGGTTAGGATTACCTACATGCCATGCACAGCTGAGGTTTAGAGTTGCGTTTAGGGTTAGGCCTCTTAGGGTTAGGGTTAGGGTTAGGGTTAGGATTAGGGTTAGGATTACGGTTAGGGTTAGGGTTAGGGTTAGGGTTAGGGTTAGGGTTAGGGTTACGGTTACGGTTACGGTTACGGTTACGTTTACGGTTAAGTGCATGCCATGCACAGCTGAGGTTTAGATTTGCGTTTAGGGTTAGGCCTCTTAGGGTTAGGGTTAGGGTTAGGGTTAGGGTTAAGGTTAGGATTAGGGTTAGGGTTAGGTACATGCCGTGCACAGCTAGGGTTTAGAGTTCCGTTTTGGGTTCGGCCTCTTAGGGTCAGGGTTAGGGTTAGGGTTAGTGCTAGGGTTACGTACATGCCATGTACAGCTGAGGTTTACAGTTCAGTTTTGGGTTAGGTCACTTAGGGTTAGGGTTAGGGTTAAGGTTAGGGTTAGGGTTAGGGTTAGGGTTAGGGTTAGGGTTAGGGTTAGGGTTAAGTGCATGCTATGCACAGCTGAGGTTTAGAGTTCCGTTTTGGGTTAGGCCTCTTAGGGTCAGGGTTAGGGTTAGGGTTAGGGTTAGGGTTAGGGTTAGGGTTATGTAAATGCCATGCACAGCTGAGGTTTAGAGTTGCGTTTAGGGTTAGGCCTCTTATGGTTAGTGTTAGGGTTAGGGTTAGGGTTAGGATTACGGTTAGGTTTAGGGTTAGGGTTAGGGTTAGGGTTAAGTGCATGCCATGCACAGCTGAGGTTTAGAGTTCCGTCAAGGGTTAGGCCTCTTAGGGTCAGGGTTAGGGTTAGGTTTAGGGTTAGGGTTAGGGTTAGGGTTAGGGTTAGGGTTAGGGTTAGGGTTAGGGTTAGGGTTATGTACATGCCATGCACAGCTGAGGTTTAGAGTTCCGTCAAGGGTTAGGCCTCTTAGGGTCAGGATTAGGGTTAGGGTTAGGGTTAGGGTTAGGGTTAGGGTTAGGGTTAGGGTTAGGGTTAGGGTTAGGTTTATGTACATGCCATGCACAGCTGAGGTTCAGAGTTCCGTCAAGGGTTAGGCCCCTTAGGGTCAGGATTAGAGTTAGGGTTAGGGTTAGCGTTAGGGTTAGTGTTAGGGTTAGGTTTAGGGTTAGGGTTAGGGTTAGGGTTAGGGTTAGGGTTACGTGCATGCCATGCACAGCTGAGGTTTAGAGTTCCGTTTTGGGTTAGGCCTTTTAGGGTCAGGGTTAGGGTTAGGGTTAGCGTTAGGGTTAAGGTTAGGGTTAGGGTTAGGGTTAGGATTACCTACATGCCATGCACAGCTGAAGTTTAGAGTTGCGTTTAGGGTTAGGCCTCTTAGGGTTAGGGTTAAGGTTAGGGTTAGGGTTAGGGTTAGGATTACGGTTAGGGTTAGGGTTAGGGTTAGGGTTAGGGTTACGGTTACGGTTACGGTTACGGTTACGGTTACGGTTACGGTTAAGTGCATGCCATGCACAGCTGAGGTTTAGAGTTGCGTTTAGGGTTAGGCCTCTTAGGGTTAGTGTTAGGGTTAGGGTTAGGGTTAAGGTTAGGATTAGGGTTAGGGCTAGGGTTAGGGTTAGGGTTAAGTGCATGCCATGCACAGCTGAGGTTTAGAGTTCCGTTTTGGGTTAGGCCTCTTAGGGTTAGGGTTAGGGTTAGGGTTAGGGTTAGGGTTAGGGTTAGGGTTAGGGTTAGGGTTAAGTGCATGCCATGCACAGCTGAGGTTTAGAGTTCCGTTTTGGGTTAGGCCTCTTAGGGTTAGGTTTAGGGTTAGGGTTAGGGTTAGGGTTAGGGTTAGGGTTAGGGTTAGGTACATGCCATGCACAGCTGAGGTTTAGAGCTCCGTTTAGGGTTAGGTCTCTAAGAGTTAGGGTTAGGGATAGGGTTAGGGTTAGGGTTAGGGTAAGGGTTAGGGTTATGTACCTGCCATGCACAGCTGAGGTTTAGAGTTCCGTTTAGGTTTAGGTCTCTTAGGGTTAGGGATAGGATTAGGGTTAGGGTTAAAGTTAGGGTTAGGGTTAGGGTTAGGGTTAGGGTTGAGTGCATGCCATGCACAGCTGAGGACTAGCGTTAGGGTTAGGGTTAGGGTTAGGGTTAAGTGCATGCAATGCACAGCTAAGGTTTAGAGTTCCGTTTTGTGTTAGGCCTCTTAGGGTCAGGGTTAGGGTTAGGGTTAGGGTTAGGGTTACGTACATGCCATGCACAGCTGAGGTTTAGAGTTGCGTTTAGAGTTAGGCCTCTTAGGGTTAGGGTTAGGGTTAGGGTTAGGGTTAGGGTTAGGGTTAGGGTTAGGGTTAGGGTTAGGGTTAGGGTTGAGTGCATGCCATGCACAGCTGAGGTTTAGAGTTCCGTTTTGGGTTCGGCCTCTTAGGGCCAGGGTTAGGGTTAGGGTTAGGGCTAGGGTTACGTACATGCCATGCACAGCTGAGGTTTAGAGTTCCGTTTTGGGTTAGGTAACTTAGGGTTAGGGTTAGGGTTAAGGTTAGGGTTAGGGTTAGGGTTAGGGTTAGGGTTAGGGTTAGTGTTAACTGCATGCCATGCACAGCTGAGGTTTAGAGTTCCGTTTTGGGTTAGGTCTCTTAGGGTCAGGGTTAGGGTTAAGGTTAGGCTTAGGGTTAGGGTTAGGGTTAGGGTTAGGGTTAGGGTTAAGGTTAGGGTTAGGGTTAGGGTTAGGGTAAGGGTTAGGGTTATGTACCTGATATGCACAGCTGAGGTTTAGAGTTCCGTTTAGGTTTAGGTCTCTTAGGGTCAGGGTTAGGATTAGGGTTAGGGTTAAAGTAAGGGTTAGGGTTAGGGTTAGGGTTAAGTGCATGCTATGCACAGCTGAGGTTTAGAGTTCCGTTTTGTGTTAGGCCTCTTAGGGTCAGGGTTACGGTTAGGGTTAGGGTTAGGGTTAGGGTTAGGGTTATGTACATGCCATGCACAGCTGAGGTTTAGAGTTGCGTTTAGGGTTAGGCCTCTTACGGTTAGGGTTAGGGTTAGGGTTAGGGTTAGGGTTAGGGTTAGGGTTAGGGTTAGGGTTAAGTGCATGCCATGCACAGCTGAGGTTTAGAGTTCCGTTTTGGGTTAGGCCTCTTAGGGTCAGGGTTAGGGTTAGGGTTAGGGTTAGGGTTAGGGTTAGGGTTAGGGTTAGGGTTATGTACATGCCATGCACAGCTGAGGTTTAGAGTTCCGTCAAGGGTTAGGCCACTTAGGGTCAGGATTAGGGTTAGGGTTAGGGTTAGGGTTAGGGTTAGGGTTAGGGTTAGGGTTAGGGTTAGGGTTAGGGTTAGGGTTATGTACATGCCATGCACAGCTGAGGTTTAGAGTTCCGTCAAGGGTTAGGCCCCTTAGGGTCAGGATTAGAGTTAGGATTAGGGTTAGCGTTAGGGTTAGTGTTAGGGTTGAGGCTTAGGGTTAGGGTTAGGGTTAGGGTTAGGGTTAGGGTTAAGTGCATGCCATGCACAGCTGAGGTTTAGAGTTCCGTTTTAAGTTAGGCCTCTTAGGGTCAGGGTTAGGGTTAGGGTTAGCGTTAGGGTTAAGGTTAGGGTTAGGGTTAGGGTTAGGATTACCTACATGCCATGCACAGCTGAGGTTTAGAGTTGCGTTTAGGGTTAGGCCTCTTAGGGTTAGGGTTATGGTTAGGGTTAGGGTTAGGGTTAGGGTTAGGGTTAGGGTTAGGGTTACGGTTACGGTTACGGTTACGGTTACGGTTAAGTGCATGCCATGCACAGCTGAGGTTTAGAGTTGTGTTTAGGGTTAGGCCTCTTAGGGTTAGGGTTAGGGTTAGGGTTAGGGTTATGGTTAGGATTAGGGTTAGGGTTAGGGTTAGGGTTAGGGTTAAGTGCATGCCATGCACAGCTGAGGTTTAGAGTTCCGTTTTGGGTTAGGTCACTTAGGGTTCGGGTTAGGGTTAGGGTTAGGGTTAGGGTTAGGGTTAGGGTTAAGTGCATGCCATGCACAGCTGAGGTTTAGAGTTCCGTTTTGGGTTAGGCCTCTTAGGGTTAGGGTTAGGGTTAGGGTTAGGGTTAGGGTTAGGGTTAGGGTTAGGGTTACGTACATGCCATGCACAGCTGAGGTTTAGAGTTGCGTTTAGGGTTAGGCCTCTTAGGGTCAGGATTAGGGTTAGGGTTAGGGTTAGGTTTCGGGTTAGCGTTAGGGTTAGGGTTAGGGTTAGGGTTAGGGTTAGGGTAAGGGTTAGGGTTATGTACCTGCCATGCACAGCTGAGGTTTAGAGTTCCGTTTAGGTTTAGGTCTCTTAGGGTTAGGGATAGGATTAGGGTTAGGGTTAGGGTTAGGGTTAGGGTTAGGGTTAGGGTTAGGGTTAGGGTTAGGGTTAGGGTTGAGTGCATGCCATGCACAGCTGAGGGTTAGGGTATAGGGTTAGGGTTAGGGTTAGGGTTAAGTGCATGCAATGCACAGCTGAGGTTTAGAGTTCCGTTTTGTGTTAGGCCTCTTAGGGTCAGGGTTAGGGTTAGGGTTAGGGTTAGGGTTACGTACATGCCATGCACAGCTGAGGTTTAGAGTTGCGTTTAGGGTTAGGCCTCTTAGGGTTAGGGTTAGGGTTAGGGTTAGGGTTAGGGTTAGGGTTAGGGTTAGGGTTAGGGTTCGGGTTAGGATTAGAGTTAGGGTTAGGGTTGAGTGCATGCCATGCACAGCTGAGGTTTAGAGTTGCGTTTATGGTTAGGCCTCTTAGGGTTAGGGTTAAGGTTAGGGTTAGGGTTAGGGTTAGGGTTAGGTACATGCCATGCACAGCTGAGGTTTAGAGTTCCGTCAATGGTTAGGCCTCTTAGGGTCAGGATTAGGTTTAGGGTTAGGGTTAGGATTAGGTTTAGGGTTAGGGTTAGGGTTAGGGTTAGGGTTAGGGTTAGGGTTAAATGCTTGCCATGCACAGCTGAGGTTTAGAGTTCCGTTTTGGGTTAGGCCTCTTAGGGTCAGGATTAGGGTTAGGGTTAGGGTTAGGGTTAGGGTTAAGGTTAGGGTTAGGGTTAGTTTTAGGGTTACCTACATGCCATGCACAGCTGAGGTTTAGAGTTGCGTTTAGGGTTTGGCCTCTTAGGGTTAGGGTTAAGGTTAGGGTTAGGGTTAAGTGCATGCCATGCCCAGCTGAGGTTTAGAGTTCCGTTTTGGGTTAGGCCTCTTAGGGTCAGAGTTAGTGTTAGGATTAGGGTTAGGGTTAGGGTTAGGGTTAGGGTTAGGGTTATGTACATGCCATGCACAGCTGAGGTTTAGAGTTCCGTCAAGGGTTAGGACCCTTAGGGTCAGGATTAGGGTTACGGTTAGGGTTAGGGTTAGGGTTAGGGTTAGGGTTAGGTTTAGGGTTAGGTACATGCCATGCACAGCTGAGGTTTAGAGTTGCGTTTAGGGTTAGGCCTCTTAGGGTTAGGGTTAAGGTTAGGGTTAGGGTTAGGGTTAGGATTACGGTTAGGGTTTAGGGTTAGGGTTAGGGTTAGGGTTAGGGTTAGGGTTACGGTTACGGTTACGGTTACGGTTACGTGCATGCCATGCACAGCTGAGGTTTAGAGTTCCGTTTTGGGTTAGGCCTCTTAGGGTCAGGGTTAGGGTTAGGGTTAAGGTTAGGGTTAGGGTTAGGGTTAAGGTTAGGATTATGTACATGCCATGCACAGCTGAGGTTTAGAGTTCCGTCAAACGTTAGGCCTCTTAGGGTCAGGATTAGGGTTAGGTTTAGGGTTAGGGTTAGGGTTAGGGTTAGGGTTAGGGTTAGGTACATGCCATGCACAGCTGAGGTTTAGAGTTCCATTTTGGGTTCGGCCTCTTAGGGTCAGGGTTAGGGTTAGGGTTAAGGTTAGGGTTAGGGTTAGGGTTATGTACATGCCATGCACAGCTGAGGTTTAGAGTTCCGTCAAGGGTTAGGACCCTTAGGGTCAGGATTAGGGATAGGGTTAGGGTTAGGGTTAGGGTTAGGGTTAGGGTTAGGGTTAGGTACATGCCATGCACAGCTGATGTTTAGAGTTGCGTTTAGGGTTAGGCCTCTTAGGGTTAGTGTTAAGGTTAGGTTTAGGGTTAGGGTTAGGGTTAGGGTTAGGGTTAGGGTTAGGGTTAGGGTTAGGGTTAGGGTTAAGTGCATGCCATGCACAGCTGAGGTTTAGAGTTCCGTTTTGGGTTAGGTCTCTTAGGGTTAGGGTTAGGGTTAAGGTTAGGGTTAGGGTTAGGGTTAGGGTTAGGGTTAGTGTTAACTGCAGGCCATGCACAGCTGAGGTTTAGAGTTCCGTTTTGGGTTAGGCCTCTTAGGGTCAGGGTTAGGGTTAGGGTTAGGGTTAGGGTTAGGGTTAGGGTTAGGGTTAGGGTTAGGTACATGCCATGCACAGCTGAGGTTTAGAGTTCCGTCTAGGGTTAGGACTCTTAGGGTCAGGATTAGGGTTATATTTAGGATTAGGGTTAGGGTTATGGTTAGGGTTAGGATTAGGGTTAGGGTTAGGGTTAGGGTTAGGGTTAGGGTTAGGGTAACGTACATGCCATGCACAGCTGAGGTTTAGAGTTCCGTTTTGGGTTAGGTCTCTTAGGGTTAGGGTTAGGGTTAGGGTTAGGGTTAGGGTTAGGGTTACGTACATGGCATGCACAGCTGAGGTTTAGAGTTGCATTTAGGGTTAGGCCTCTTAGGGTTAGGGTTAGGGTTAGGGTTAGGGTTAGGGTTAGGGTTAGGGTTAGGGTTAGGGTTAGGGTTAGGGTTAGGGTTATGTACATGCCATGCACAGCTGAGGTTTAGAGTTCCGTCAAGGGTTAGGACCCTTAGGGTCAGGATTAGGGTTACGGTTAGGGTTAGGGTTAGGGTTAGGGTTAGGGTTAGGGTTAGGGTTAGGTACATGCCATGCACAGCTGAGGTTTAGAGTTGCGTTTAGGGTTAGGCCTCTTAGGGTTAGGGTTAAGGTTAGGGTTAGGGTTAGGGTTAGGATTACGGTTAGGGTTTAGGGTTAGGGTTAGGGTTAGGGTTAGGGTTACGGTTACGGTTACGGTTACGGTTACGGTTACGTGCATGCCATGCACAGCTGAGGTTTAGAGTTCCGTTTTGGGTTAGGCCTCTTAGGGTCAGGGTTAGGGTTAGGGTTAAGGTTAGGGTTAGGGTTAGGGTTAAGGTTAGGATTATGTACATGCCATGCACAGCTGAGGTTTAGAGTTCCGTCAAACGTTAGGCCTCTTAGGGTCAGGATTAGGGATAGGTTTAGGGTTAGGGTTAGGGTTAGGATTAGGGTTAGGGTTAGGGTTAGGTACATGCCATGCACAGCTGAGGTTTAGAGTTCCATTTTGGGTTCGGCCTCTTAGGGTTAGGGTCAGGGTTAGGGTTAGGGTTAAGGTTAGGGTTAGGGTTAGGGTTATGTACATGCCATGCACAGCTGAGGTTTAGAGTTCCGTCAAGGGTTAGGACCCTTAGGGTCAGGATTAGGGTTAGGGTTAGGGTTAGGGTTAGGGTTAGGGTTAGGGTTAGGGTTAGGTACATGCCATGCACAGCTGATGTTTAGAGTTGCGTTTAGGGTTAGGCCTCTTAGGGTTAGTGTTAAGATTAGGTTTAGGTTTAGGGTTAGGGTTAGGGTTAGGGTTAGGGTTAGGGTTAGGGTTAGGGTTAGGGTTAGGGTTATGTACCTGCCATGCACAGCTGAGGTTTAGAGTTCCGTTTTGGGTTAGGCCTCTTAGGGTTAGGGTTAGGGTTAGGGTTAGGGTTAGCGTTAGGGTTAGGGTTAGGGTTAGGGTTAGGGTTAGGGTAAGGGTTAGGATTAAATACATGCCATGCACAGCTGAGGTTTAGAGTTCCGTCAAGGGTTAGGCCACTTAGGGTCAGGATTAGGGTTAGGTTTAGGGTTAGGGTTAGGGTAAGGGTTAGGTATAGGGTTAGGGTTAGGGTTAGGGTTAGGGTTATGTACCTGCCATCCACAGCTGAGGTTTAGAGTTCCGTCAAGGGTTAGGACTCTTAGGGTCAGGATTAGGGTTATATTTAGGATTAGGGTTAGGGTTATGGTTAGGGATAGGATTAGGGTTAGGGTTAGGGTTAGGGTTAGGGTTACGTACATGCCATGCACAGCTGAGGTTTAGAGTTCCGTTTTGGGTTCGGCCTCTTAGGGTTAGGGTTAAGGTTAGGGTTAGGGTTAGGGTTAAGTGAATGCCATGCACAGCTGAGGTTTAGAGTTCCGTTTTGGGTTAGGCCTCTTAGGGTCAGGGTTAGTGTTAGGATTAGGGTTAGGGTTAGGGTTAGGGTTATGTACATGCCATGCACAGCTGAGGTTTAGAGTTCCGTTTTGGGTTAGGCCCCTTAGGGTCAGGATTAGAGTTAGGGTTAGGGTTAGCGTTAGGGTTAGGGTTAGGGTTAGGGTTAGGGTTAGGGTTAGGGTTAGGGTTAGGGTTAGGGTTAAGTGCATGCCATGCACAGCTGAGGTGTAGAGTTGCGTTTAGGGTTAGGCCTCTTAGGGTTAGGGTTAGGGTTAGGGTTAGGGTTAGGGTTAGGATTACGGTTAGGGTTAGGGTTAGGGTTAGGGTTAGGGTTACGGTTAGGGTTACGGTTACGGTTACGGTTACGGTTACGGTTACGGTTACGGTTACGTGCATACCAAGCACAGCTGAGGTTTAGAGTTGCGTTTAGGGTTAGGCCTCTTAGGGTTAGGGTTAGGGTTAAGGTTAGGATTAGGGTTAGGGTTAGGGTTAGGGTTAGGGTTAGGGTTAACTGCATGCCATGCACAGCTGAGGTTTAGAGTTCCGTTTTGGGTTAGGCCTCTTAGGGTCAGGGTTAGGGTTAGGGTTAAGTTTAGGGTTAGGGTTAGGGTTAAGGTTAGGGTTAATGTACATGCTATGCACAGCTGAGGTTTAGAGTTCCGTCAAAAGTTAGGTCTCTTAGGGTCAGGATTAGGGTTAGGTTTAGGGTTAGGGTTAGGGTTAGGGTTAGGTACATGCCATGCACAGCTGAGGTTTAGAGTTCCGTCAAGGGTTAAGACCCTTAGGGTCAGGATTAGGGTTAGGGTTAGGGTTAGGGTTAGGGTTAGGGTTAGGGTTAGGGTTAGGGTTAGGTACATGCTATGCACAGCTGATGTTTAGAGTTGCGTTTAGGGTTAGGCCTCTTAGGGTTAGGGTTAAGGTTAGGTTTAGGGTTAGGGTTAGGGTTAGGGTTAGGGTTAGGGTTAGGGTTAGGGTTAGGGTTAGGGTTAGGGTTAAGTGCATGCCATGCACAGCTGAGGTTTAGAGTTCCGTTTTGGGTTAGGTCTCTTAGGGTTAGGGTTAGGGTTAAGGTTAGGGTTAGGGTTAGGGTTAGGGTTAGGGTTAGGGTTAGGGTTAGTGTTAACTGCATGCCATGCACAGCTGAGGTTTAGAGTTCCGTTTCGGGTTAGGCCTCTTAGGGTCAGGGTTAGGGTTAGGGTTAGGGTTAGGGTTAGGGTTAGGGTTACGTACATGCCATGCACAGCTGAGGTTTAGAGTTGCGTTTAGGGTTAGGCCTCTTAGGGTCAGGATTAGGGTTAGGGTTAGGGTTCGGGTTAGCGTTAGGGTTAGGGTTAGGGTTAGGATTAGGGTTAGGGTAAGGGTTAGGGTTAAATACATGCCATGCACAGCTGAGGTTTAGAGTTCCGTCAAGGGTTAGGACTCTTAGGGTCAGGATTAGGGTTATATTTAGGATTAGGGTTAGGGTTATGGTTAGGGTTAGGGTTAGGGTTAGGGTTAGGGTTAGGGTTAGGGTTAGGGTTAGGGTTACGTACATGCCATGCACAGCTGAGGTTTAGAGTTCCGTTTTGGGTTCGGCCTCTTAGGGTTAGGGTTAGGGTTAGGGTTAGGGTTAGGGTTAGGGTTACGTACATGGCATGCACAGCTGAGTTTTAGAGTTGCATTTAGGGTTAGGCCTCTTAGGATTAGGGTTAGGGTTAGGGTTAGGGTTATGTACATGCCATGCACAGCTGAGGTTTAGAGTTCCGTCAAGGGTTAGGCCCCTTAGGGTCAGGATTAGAGTTAGGGTTAGGGTTAGCGTTAGGGTTAGTGTTAGGGTTGAGGCTTAGGGTTAGGGTTAGGGTTAGGGTTAGGGTTAGGGTTAAGTGCATGCCATGCACAGCTGAGGTTTAGAGTTCCGTTTTAAGTTAGGCCTCTTAGGGTCAGGGTTAGGGTTAGGGTTAGCGTTAGGGTTAAGGTTAGGGTTAGGGTTAGGGTTAGGATTACCTACATGCCATGCACAGCTGAGGTTTAGAGTTGCGTTTAGGGTTAGGCCTCTTAGGGTTAGGGTTATGGTTAGGGTTAGGGTTAGGGTTAGGGTTAGGGTTAGGGTTACGGTTACGGTTACGGTTACGGTTACGGTTACGGTTAAGTGCATGCCATGCACAGCTGAGGTTTAGAGTTGTGTTTAGGGTTAGGCCTCTTAGGGTTAGGGTTAGGGTTAGGGTTAGGGTTATGGTTAGGATTAGGGTTAGGGTTAGGGTTAGGGTTAGGGTTAAGTGCATGCCATGCACAGCTGAGGTTTAGAGTTCCGTTTTGGGTTAGGTCACTTAGGGTTAGGGTTAGGGTTAGGGTTAGGGTTAGGGTTAGGGTTAGGGTTAGGGTTAAGTGCATGCCATGCACAGCTGAGGTTTAGAGTTCCGTTTTGGGTTAGGCCTCTTAGGGTTAGGGTTAGGGTTAGGGTTAGGGTTAGGGTTAGGGTTAGGGTTACGTACATGCCATGCACAGCTGAGGTTTAGAGTTGCGTTTAGGGTTAGGCCTCTTAGGGTTAGGGATAGGATTAGGGTTAGGGTTAGGGTTAGGGTTAGGGTTAGGGTTAGGGTTAGGGTTAGGGTTAGGGTTAGGGTTAGGGTTGAGTGCATGCCATGCACAGCTGAGGGTTAGGGTTAGGGTTAGGGTTAGGGTTAGGGTTAGGTACATGCCATGCACAGCTGAGGTTTAGAGTTCCGTTTTGTGTTAGGCCTCTTAGGGTCAGGGTTAGGGTTAGGGTTAGGGTTAGGGTTACGTACATGCCATGCACAGCTGAGGTTTAGAGTTGCGTTTAGGGTTAGGCCTCTTAGGGTTAGGGTTAAGGTTAGGGTTAGGGTTAGGGTTAGGATTACGGTTAGGGTTTAGGGTTAGGGTTAGGGTTAGGGTTAGGGTTACGGTTACGGTTACGGTTACGGTTACGGTTACGTGCATGCCATGCACAGCTGAGGTTTAGAGTTCCGTTTTGGGTTAGGCCTCTTAGGGTCAGGGTTAGGGTTAGGGTTAAGGTTAGGGTTAGTGTTAGGGTTAAGGTTAGGATTATGTACATGCCATGCACAGCTGAGGTTTAGAGTTCCGTCAAACGTTAGGCCTCTTAGGGTCAGGATTAGGGTTAGGTTTAGGGTTAGGGTTAGGGTTAGGGTTAGGGTTAGGGTTAGGTACATGCCATGCACAGCTGAGGTTTAGAGTTCCATTTTGGGTTCGGCCTCTTAGGGTCAGGGTTAGGGTTAGGGTTAAGGTTAGGGTTAGGGTTAGGGTTATGTACATGCCATGCACAGCTGAGGTTTAGAGTTCCGTCAAGGGTTAGGACCCTTAGGGTCAGGATTAGGGATAGGGTTAGGGTTAGGGTTAGGGTTAGGGTTAGGGTTAGGGTTAGGTACATGCCATGCACAGCTGATGTTTAGAGTTGCGTTTAGGGTTAGGCCTCTTAGGGTTAGTGTTAAGGTTAGGTTTAGGGTTAGGGTTAGGGTTAGGGTTAGGGTTAGGGTTAGGGTTAGGGTTAGGGTTAGGGTTAGGGTTAGGGTTAGGGTTAGGGTTAAGTGCATGCCATGCACAGCTGAGGTTTAGAGTTCCGTTTTGGGTTAGGTCTCTTAGGGTTAGGGTTAGGGTTAAGGTTAGGGTTAGGGTTAGGGTTAGGGTTAGGGTTAGTGTTAACTGCAGGCCATGCACAGCTGAGGTTTAGAGTTCCGTTTTGGGTTAGGCCTCTTAGGGTCAGGGTTAGGGTTAGGGTTAGGGTTAGGGTTAGGGTTAGGGTTAGGGTTAGGTACATGCCATGCACAGCTGAGGTTTAGAGTTCCGTCTAGGGTTAGGACTCTTAGGGTCAGGATTAGGGTTATATTTAGGATTAGGGTTAGGGTTATGGTTAGGGTTAGGATTAGGGTTAGGGTTAGGGTTAGGGTTAGGGTTAGGGTTAGGGTAACGTACATGCCATGCACAGCTGAGGTTTAGAGTTCCGTTTTGGGTTCGGCCTCTTAGGGTTAGGGTTAGGGTTAGGGTTAGGGTTAGGGTTAGGGTTACGTACATGGCATGCACAGCTGAGGTTTAGAGTTGCATTTAGGGTTAGGCCTCTTAGGGT
>NW_026599602.1:1575000-1617500 GCF_023634155.1 Falco peregrinus | reverse complement strand
TATATTTAGGATTAGGGTTAGGGTTATGGTTAGGGATAGGATTAGGGTTAGGGTTAGGGTTAGGGTTAGGGTTACGTACATGCCATGCACAGCTGAGGTTTAGAGTTCCGTTTTGGGTTCGGCCTCTTAGGGTTAGGGTTAAGGTTAGGGTTAGGGTTAGGGTTAAGTGAATGCCATGCACAGCTGAGGTTTAGAGTTCCGTTTTGGGTTAGGCCTCTTAGGGTCAGGGTTAGTGTTAGGATTAGGGTTAGGGTTAGGGTTAGGGTTATGTACATGCCATGCACAGCTGAGGTTTAGAGTTCCGTTTTGGGTTAGGCCCCTTAGGGTCAGGATTAGAGTTAGGGTTAGGGTTAGCGTTAGGGTTAGGGTTAGGGTTAGGGTTAGGGTTAGGGTTAGGGTTAGGGTTAGGGTTAGGGTTAGGGTTAGGGTTAAGTGCATGCCATGCACAGCTGAGGTGTAGAGTTGCGTTTAGGGTTAGGCCTCTTAGGGTTAGGGTTAGGGTTAGGGTTAGGGTTAGGGTTAGGATTACGGTTAGGGTTAGGGTTAGGGTTAGGGTTAGGGTTACGGTTACGGTTACGGTTACGGTTACGGTTACGGTTACGGTTACGGTTACGGTTACGTGCATACCAAGCACAGCTGAGGTTTAGAGTTGCGTTTAGGGTTAGGCCTCTTAGGGTTAGGGTTAGGGTTAAGGTTAGGATTAGGGTTAGGGTTAGGGTTAGGGTTAGGGTTAGGGTTAACTGCATGCCATGCACAGCTGAGGTTTAGAGTTCCGTTTTGGGTTAGGCCTCTTAGGGTCAGGGTTAGGGTTAGGGTTAAGTTTAGGGTTAGGGTTAGGGTTAAGGTTAGGGTTAATGTACATGCCATGCACAGCTGAGGTTTAGAGTTCCGTCAAAAGTTAGGTCTCTTAGGGTCAGGATTAGGGTTAGGTTTAGGGTTAGGGTTAGGGTTAGGGTTAGGTACATGCCATGCACAGCTGAGGTTTAGAGTTCCGTCAAGGGTTAAGACCCTTAGGGTCAGGATTAGGGTTAGGGTTAGGGTTAGGGTTAGGGTTAGGGTTAGGGTTAGGGTTAGGGTTAGGTACATGCCATGCACAGCTGATGTTTAGAGTTGCGTTTAGGGTTAGGCCTCTTAGGGTTAGGGTTAAGGTTAGGTTTAGGGTTAGGGTTAGGGTTAGGGTTAGGGTTAGGGTTAGGGTTAGGGTTAGGGTTAGGGTTAGGGTTAAGTGCATGCCATGCACAGCTGAGGTTTAGAGTTCCGTTTTGGGTTAGGTCTCTTAGGGTTAGGGTTAGGGTTAAGGTTAGGGTTAGGGTTAGGGTTAGGATTAGGGTTAGGGTTAGGGTTAGTGTTAACTGCATGCCATGCACAGCTGAGGTTTAGAGTTCCGTTTCGGGTTAGGCCTCTTAGGGTCAGGGTTAGGGTTAGGGTTAGGGTTAGGGTTAGGGTTAGGGTTACGTACATGCCATGCACAGCTGAGGTTTAGAGTTGCGTTTAGGGTTAGGCCTCTTAGGGTCAGGATTAGGGTTAGGGTTAGGGTTCGGGTTAGCGTTAGGGTTAGGGTTAGGGTTAGGATTAGGGTTAGGGTAAGGGTTAGGGTTAAATACATGCCATGCACAGCTGAGGTTTAGAGTTCCGTCAAGGGTTAGGACTCTTAGGGTCAGGATTAGGGTTATATTTAGGATTAGGGTTAGGGTTATGGTTAGGGTTAGGGTTAGGGTTAGGGTTAGGGTTAGGGTTAGGGTTAGGGTTAGGGTTACGTACATGCCATGCACAGCTGAGGTTTAGAGTTCCGTTTTGGGTTCGGCCTCTTAGGGTTAGGGTTAGGGTTAGGGTTAGGGTTAGGGTTAGGGTTACGTACATGGCATGCACAGCTGAGTTTTAGAGTTGCATTTAGGGTTAGGCCTCTTAGGATTAGGGTTAGGGTTAGGGTTAGGGTTATGTACATGCCATGCACAGCTGAGGTTTAGAGTTCCGTCAAGGGTTAGGCCCCTTAGGGTCAGGATTAGAGTTAGGGTTAGGGTTAGCGTTAGGGTTAGTGTTAGGGTTGAGGCTTAGGGTTAGGGTTAGGGTTAGGGTTAGGGTTAGGGTTAAGTGCATGCCATGCACAGCTGAGGTTTAGAGTTCCGTTTTAAGTTAGGCCTCTTAGGGTCAGGGTTAGGGTTAGGGTTAGCGTTAGGGTTAAGGTTAGGGTTAGGGTTAGGGTTAGGATTACCTACATGCCATGCACAGCTGAGGTTTAGAGTTGCGTTTAGGGTTAGGCCTCTTAGGGTTAGGGTTATGGTTAGGGTTAGGGTTAGGGTTAGGGTTAGGGTTAGGGTTAGGGTTACGGTTACGGTTACGGTTACGGTTACGGTTAAGTGCATGCCATGCACAGCTGAGGTTTAGAGTTGTGTTTAGGGTTAGGCCTCTTAGGGTTAGGGTTAGGGTTAGGGTTAGGGTTATGGTTAGGATTAGGGTTAGGGTTAGGGTTAGGGTTAGGGTTAAGTGCATGCCATGCACAGCTGAGGTTTAGAGTTCCGTTTTGGGTTAGGTCACTTAGGGTTAGGGTTAGGGTTAGGGTTAGGGTTAGGGTTAGGGTTAGGGTTAAGTGCATGCCATGCACAGCTGAGGTTTAGAGTTCCGTTTTGGGTTAGGCCTCTTAGGGTTAGGGTTAGGGTTAGGGTTAGGGTTAGGGTTAGGGTTAGGGTTAGGGTTACGTACATGCCATGCACAGCTGAGGTTTAGAGTTGCGTTTAGGGTTAGGCCTCTTAGGGTCAGGATTAGGGTTAGGGTTAGGGTTAGGTTTCGGGTTAGCGTTAGGGTTAGGGTTAGGGTTAGGGTTAGGGTTAGGGTAAGGGTTAGGGTTATGTACCTGCCATGCACAGCTGAGGTTTAGAGTTCCGTTTAGGTTTAGGTCTCTTAGGGTTAGGGATAGGATTAGGGTTAGGGTTAGGGTTAGGGTTAGGGTTAGGGTTAGGGTTAGGGTTAGGGTTGAGTGCATGCCATGCACAGCTGAGGGTTAGGGTATAGGGTTAGGGTTAGGGTTAGGGTTAAGTGCATGCAATGCACAGCTGAGGTTTAGAGTTCCGTTTTGTGTTAGGCCTCTTAGGGTCAGGGTTAGGGTTAGGGTTAGGGTTAGGGTTACGTACATGCCATGCACAGCTGAAGGTTTAGAGTTGCGTTTAGGGTTAGGCCTCTTAGGGTTAGGGTTAGGGTTAGGGTTAGGGTTAGGGTTAGGGTTAGGGTTAGGGTTAGGGTTCGGGTTAGGATTAGAGTTAGGGTTAGGGTTGAGTGCATGCCATGCACAGCTGAGGTTTAGAGTTGCGTTTATGGTTAGGCCTCTTAGGGTTAGGGTTAAGGTTAGGGTTAGGGTTAGGGTTAGGGTTAGGTACATGCCATGCACAGCTGAGGTTTAGAGTTCCGTCAATGGTTAGGCCTCTTAGGGTCAGGATTAGGTTTAGGGTTAGGGTTAGGATTAGGTTTAGGGTTAGGGTTAGGGTTAGGGTTAGGGTTAGGGTTAGGGTTAAATGCTTGCCATGCACAGCTGAGGTTTAGAGTTCCGTTTTGGGTTAGGCCTCTTAGGGTCAGGATTAGGGTTAGGGTTAGGGTTAGGGTTAGGGTTAAGGTTAGGGTTAGGGTTAGTTTTAGGGTTACCTACATGCCATGCACAGCTGAGGTTTAGAGTTGCGTTTAGGGTTTGGCCTCTTAGGGTTAGGGTTAAGGTTAGGGTTAGGGTTAAGTGCATGCCATGCCCAGCTGAGGTTTAGAGTTCCGTTTTGGGTTAGGCCTCTTAGGGTCAGAGTTAGTGTTAGGATTAGGGTTAGGGTTAGGGTTAGGGTTAGGGTTAGGGTTATGTACATGCCATGCACAGCTGAGGTTTAGAGTTCCGTCAAGGGTTAGGACCCTTAGGGTCAGGATTAGGGTTACGGTTAGGGTTAGGGTTAGGGTTAGGGTTAGGGTTAGGTTTAGGGTTAGGTACATGCCATGCACAGCTGAGGTTTAGAGTTGCGTTTAGGGTTAGGCCTCTTAGGGTTAGGGTTAAGGTTAGGGTTAGGGTTAGGGTTAGGATTACGGTTAGGGTTTAGGGTTAGGGTTAGGGTTAGGGTTACGGTTACGGTTACGGTTACGGTTACGGTTACGGTTACGTGCATGCCATGCACAGCTGAGGTTTAGAGTTCCGTTTTGGGTTAGGCCTCTTAGGGTCAGGGTTAGGGTTAGGGTTAAGGTTAGGGTTAGGGTTAGGGTTAAGGTTAGGATTATGTACATGCCATGCACAGCTGAGGTTTAGAGTTCCGTCAAACGTTAGGCCTCTTAGGGTCAGGATTAGGGTTAGGTTTAGGGTTAGGGTTAGGGTTAGGATTAGGGTTAGGGTTAGGGTTAGGTACATGCCATGCACAGCTGAGGTTTAGAGTTCCATTTTGGGTTCGGCCTCTTAGGGTCAGGGTTAGGGTTAGGGTTAAGGTTAGGGTTAGGGTTAGGGTTATGTACATGCCATGCACAGCTGAGGTTTAGAGTTCCGTCAAGGGTTAGGACCCTTAGGGTCAGGATTAGGGTTAGGGTTAGGGTTAGGGTTAGGGTTAGGGTTAGGGTTAGGGTTAGGTACATGCCATGCACAGCTGATGTTTAGAGTTGCGTTTAGGGTTAGGCCTCTTAGGGTTAGTGTTAAGATTAGGTTTAGGGTTAGGGTTAGGGTTAGGGTTAGCGTTAGGGTTAGGGTTAGGGTTAGGGTTAGGGTTAGGGTAAGGGTTAGGATTAAATACATGCCATGCACAGCTGAGGTTTAGAGTTCCGTCAAGGGTTAGGACTCTTAGGGTCAGGATTAGGGTTATGGTTAGGATTAGGGTTAGGGTTATGGTTAGGGTTAGGATTAGGGTTAGGGTTAGGGTTAGGGTTAGGGTTAGGGTTAGGGTAACGTACATGCCATGCACAGCTGAGGTTTAGAGTTCCGTTTTGGGTTCGGCCTCTTAGGGTTAGGGTTAGGGTTAGGGTTAGGGTTAGGGTTAGGGTTACGTACATGGCATGCACAGCTGAGTTTTAGAGTTGCATTTAGGGTTAGGCCTCTTAGGGTTAGGGTTAGGGTTAGGGTTAGGGTTAGGGTTAGGGTTAGGGTTAGGGTTAGGGTTAAGGTTAGGGTTAGGGTTATGTACATGCCATGCACAGCTGAGGTTTAGAGTTCCGTCAAGGGTTAGGACCCTTAGGGTCAGGATTAGGGTTACGGTTAGGGTTAGGGTTAGGGTTAGGGTTAGGGTTAGGGTTAGGTACATGCCATGCACAGCTGAGGTTTAGAGTTGCGTTTAGGGTTAGGCCTCTTAGGGTTAGGGTTAAGGTTAGGGTTAGGGTTAGGGTTAGGATTACGGTTAGGGTTTAGGGTTAGGGTTAGGGTTAGGGTTAGGGTTACGGTTACGGTTACGGTTACGGTTACGGTTACGTGCATGCCATGCACAGCTGAGGTTTAGAGTTCCGTTTTGGGTTAGGCCTCTTAGGGTTAGGGTTAGGGTTAGGGTTAGGGTTAGGGTTAGGGTTAGGGTTAAGTGCATGCCATGCACAGCTGAGGTTTAGAGTTCCGTTTTGGGTTAGGCCTCTTAGGGTTAGGGTTAGGGTTAGGGTTAGGGTTAGGGTTAGGGTTAGGGTTAGGGTTAGGGTTACGTACATGCCATGCACAGCTGAGGTTTAGAGTTGCGTTTAGGGTTAGGCCTCTTAGGGTCAGGATTAGGGTTAGGGTTAGGGTTAGGTTTCGGGTTAGCGTTAGGGTTAGGGTTAGGGTTAGGGTTAGGGTTAGGGTAAGGGTTAGGGTTATGTACCTGCCATGCACAGCTGAGGTTTAGAGTTCCGTTTAGGTTTAGGTCTCTTAGGGTTAGGGATAGGATTAGGGTTAGGGTTAGGGTTAGGGTTAGGGTTAGGGTTAGGGTTAGGGTTAGGGTTGAGTGCATGCCATGCACAGCTGAGGGTTAGGGTATAGGGTTAGGGTTAGGGTTAGGGTTAAGTGCATGCAATGCACAGCTGAGGTTTAGAGTTCCGTTTTGTGTTAGGCCTCTTAGGGTCAGGGTTAGGGTTAGGGTTAGGGTTAGGGTTACGTACATGCCATGCACAGCTGAAGGTTTAGAGTTGCGTTTAGGGTTAGGCCTCTTAGGGTTAGGGTTAGGGTTAGGGTTAGGGTTAGGGTTAGGGTTAGGGTTAGGGTTAGGGTTCGGGTTAGGATTAGAGTTAGGGTTAGGGTTGAGTGCATGCCATGCACAGCTGAGGTTTAGAGTTGCGTTTATGGTTAGGCCTCTTAGGGTTAGGGTTAAGGTTAGGGTTAGGGTTAGGGTTAGGGTTAGGTACATGCCATGCACAGCTGAGGTTTAGAGTTCCGTCAATGGTTAGGCCTCTTAGGGTCAGGATTAGGTTTAGGGTTAGGGTTAGGATTAGGTTTAGGGTTAGGGTTAGGGTTAGGGTTAGGGTTAGGGTTAGGGTTAAATGCTTGCCATGCACAGCTGAGGTTTAGAGTTCCGTTTTGGGTTAGGCCTCTTAGGGTCAGGATTAGGGTTAGGGTTAGGGTTAGGGTTAGGGTTAAGGTTAGGGTTAGGGTTAGTTTTAGGGTTACCTACATGCCATGCACAGCTGAGGTTTAGAGTTGCGTTTAGGGTTTGGCCTCTTAGGGTTAGGGTTAAGGTTAGGGTTAGGGTTAAGTGCATGCCATGCCCAGCTGAGGTTTAGAGTTCCGTTTTGGGTTAGGCCTCTTAGGGTCAGAGTTAGTGTTAGGATTAGGGTTAGGGTTAGGGTTAGGGTTAGGGTTAGGGTTATGTACATGCCATGCACAGCTGAGGTTTAGAGTTCCGTCAAGGGTTAGGACCCTTAGGGTCAGGATTAGGGTTACGGTTAGGGTTAGGGTTAGGGTTAGGGTTAGGGTTAGGTTTAGGGTTAGGTACATGCCATGCACAGCTGAGGTTTAGAGTTGCGTTTAGGGTTAGGCCTCTTAGGGTTAGGGTTAAGGTTAGGGTTAGGGTTAGGGTTAGGATTACGGTTAGGGTTTAGGGTTAGGGTTAGGGTTAGGGTTACGGTTACGGTTACGGTTACGGTTACGGTTACGGTTACGTGCATGCCATGCACAGCTGAGGTTTAGAGTTCCGTTTTGGGTTAGGCCTCTTAGGGTCAGGGTTAGGGTTAGGGTTAAGGTTAGGGTTAGGGTTAGGGTTAAGGTTAGGATTATGTACATGCCATGCACAGCTGAGGTTTAGAGTTCCGTCAAACGTTAGGCCTCTTAGGGTCAGGATTAGGGTTAGGTTTAGGGTTAGGGTTAGGGTTAGGATTAGGGTTAGGGTTAGGGTTAGGTACATGCCATGCACAGCTGAGGTTTAGAGTTCCATTTTGGGTTCGGCCTCTTAGGGTCAGGGTTAGGGTTAGGGTTAAGGTTAGGGTTAGGGTTAGGGTTATGTACATGCCATGCACAGCTGAGGTTTAGAGTTCCGTCAAGGGTTAGGACCCTTAGGGTCAGGATTAGGGTTAGGGTTAGGGTTAGGGTTAGGGTTAGGGTTAGGGTTAGGGTTAGGTACATGCCATGCACAGCTGATGTTTAGAGTTGCGTTTAGGGTTAGGCCTCTTAGGGTTAGTGTTAAGATTAGGTTTAGGGTTAGGGTTAGGGTTAGGGTTAGCGTTAGGGTTAGGGTTAGGGTTAGGGTTAGGGTTAGGGTAAGGGTTAGGATTAAATACATGCCATGCACAGCTGAGGTTTAGAGTTCCGTCAAGGGTTAGGACTCTTAGGGTCAGGATTAGGGTTATGGTTAGGATTAGGGTTAGGGTTATGGTTAGGGTTAGGATTAGGGTTAGGGTTAGGGTTAGGGTTAGGGTTAGGGTTAGGGTAACGTACATGCCATGCACAGCTGAGGTTTAGAGTTCCGTTTTGGGTTCGGCCTCTTAGGGTTAGGGTTAGGGTTAGGGTTAGGGTTAGGGTTAGGGTTACGTACATGGCATGCACAGCTGAGTTTTAGAGTTGCATTTAGGGTTAGGCCTCTTAGGGTTAGGGTTAGGGTTAGGGTTAGGGTTAGGGTTAGGGTTAGGGTTAGGGTTAAGGTTAGGGTTAGGGTTATGTACATGCCATGCACAGCTGAGGTTTAGAGTTCCGTCAAGGGTTAGGACCCTTAGGGTCAGGATTAGGGTTACGGTTAGGGTTAGGGTTAGGGTTAGGGTTAGGGTTAGGGTTAGGTACATGCCATGCACAGCTGAGGTTTAGAGTTGCGTTTAGGGTTAGGCCTCTTAGGGTTAGGGTTAAGGTTAGGGTTAGGGTTAGGGTTAGGATTACGGTTAGGGTTTAGGGTTAGGGTTAGGGTTAGGGTTAGGGTTAGGGTTACGGTTACGGTTACGGTTACGGTTACGTGCATGCCATGCACAGCTGAGGTTTAGAGTTCCGTTTTGGGTTAGGCCTCTTAGGGTCAGGGTTAGGGTTAGGGTTAAGGTTAGGGTTAGGGTTAGGGTTAAGGTTAGGATTATGTACATGCCATGCACAGCTGAGGTTTAGAGTTCCGTCAAACGTTAGGCCTCTTAGGGTCAGGATTAGGGTTAGGTTTAGGGTTAGGGTTAGGGTTAGGGTTAGGGTTAGGGTTAGGGTTAGGTACATGCCATGCACAGCTGAGGTTTAGAGTTCCATTTTGGGTTCGGCCTCTTAGGGTCAGGGTTAGGGTTAGGGTTAAGGTTAGGGTTAGGGTTAGGGTTATGTACATGCCATGCACAGCTGAGGTTTAGAGTTCCGTCAAGGGTTAGGACCCTTAGGGTCAGGATTAGGGTTAGGGTTAGGGTTAGGGTTAGGGTTAGGGTTAGGGTTAGGGTTAGGTACATGCCATGCACAGCTGATGTTTAGAGTTGCGTTTAGGGTTAGGCCTCTTAGGGTTAGTGTTAAGGTTAGGTTTAGGGTTAGGGTTAGGGTTAGGGTTAGGGTTTAGGGTTAGGGTTAGGGTTAGGGTTAGGGTTAGGGTTAGGGTTAAGTGCATGCCATGCACAGCTGAGGTTTAGAGTTCCGTTTTGGGTTAGGTCTCTTAGGGTTAGGGTTAGGGTTAAGGTTAGGGTTAGGGTTAGGGTTAGGGTTAGGGTTAGGGTTAGTGTTAACTGCAGGCCATGCACAGCTGAGGTTTAGAGTTCCGTTTTGGGTTAGGCCTCTTAGGGTCAGGGTTAGGGTTAGGGTTAGGGTTAGGGTTAGGGTTAGGGTTAGGGTTAGGGTTAGGGTTAGGGTTAGGTACATGCCATGCACAGCTGAGGTTTAGAGTTCCGTCTAGGGTTAGGACTCTTAGGGTCAGGATTAGGGTTATATTTAGGATTAGGGTTAGGGTTATGGTTAGGGTTAGGGTTAGGGTTAGGGTTAGGGTTAGGGTTAGGGTTAGGGTAACGTACATGCCATGCACAGCTGAGGTTTAGAGTTCCGTTTTGGGTTCGGCCTCTTAGGGTTAGGGTTAGGGTTAGGGTTAGGGTTAGGGTTACGTACATGGCATGCACAGCTGAGGTTTAGAGTTGCATTTAGGGTTAGGCCTCTTAGGGTTAGGGTTAGGGTTAGGGTTAGGGTTAGGGTTAGGGTTAGGGTTAGGGTTAGGGTTAGGGTTATGTACATGCCATGCACAGCTGAGGTTTAGAGTTCCGTCAAGGGTTAGGACCCTTAGGGTCAGGATTAGGGTTAGGGTTAGGGTTAGGGTTAGGGTTAGGGTTAGGGTTAGGGTTAGGGTTAGGGTTAGGTACATGCCATGCACAGCTGAGGTTTAGAGTTGCGTTTAGGGTTAGGCCTCTTAGGGTTAGGGTTAAGGTTAGGGTTAGGGTTAGGGTTAGGATTACGGTTAGGGTTTAGGGTTAGGGTTAGGGTTAGGGTTAGGGTTACGGTTACGGTTACGGTTACGGTTACGGTTACGTGCATGCCATGCACAGCTGAGGTTTAGAGTTCCGTTTTGGGTTAGGCCTCTTAGGGTCAGGGTTAGGGTTAGGGTTAAGGTTAGGGTTAGGGTTAGGGTTAAGGTTAGGATTATGTACATGCCATGCACAGCTGAGGTTTAGAGTTCCGTCAAACGTTAGGACTCTTAGGGTCAGGATTAGGGTTAGGTTTAGGGTTAGGGTTAGGGTTAGGATTAGGGTTAGGGTTAGGGTTAGGTACATGCCATGCACAGCTGAGGTTTAGAGTTCCATTTTGGGTTCGGCCTCTTAGGGTCAGGGTTAGGGTTAGGGTTAAGGTTAGGGTTAGGGTTAGGGTTATGTACATGCCATGCACAGCTGAGGTTTAGAGTTCCGTCAAGGGTTAGGACCCTTAGGGTCAGGATTAGGGTTAGGGTTAGGGTTAGGGTTAGGGTTAGGGTTAGGGTTAGGGTTATGTACATGCCATGCACAGCTGATGTTTAGAGTTGCGTTTAGGGTTAGGCCTCTTAGGGTTAGTGTTAAGGTTAGGTTTAGGGTTAGGGTTAGGGTTAGGGTTAGGGTTAGGGTTAGGGTTAGGGTTAGGGTTAGGGTTAGGGTTAGGGTTAGGGTTAGGGTTAAGTGCATGCCATGCACAGCTGAGGTTTAGAGTTCCGTTTTGGGTTAGGTCTCTTAGGGTTAGGGTTAGGGTTAAGGTTAGGGTTAGGGTTAGGGTTAGGGTTAGGGTTAGGGTTAGTGTTAACTGCAGGCCATGCACAGCTGAGGTTTAGAGTTCCGTTTTGGGTTAGGCCTCTTAGGGTCAGGGTTAGGGTTAGGGTTAGGGTTAGGGTTAGGGTTAGGGTTAGGGTTAGGGTTAGGGTTAGGGTTAGGTACATGCCATGCACAGCTGAGGTTTAGAGTTCCGTCTAGGGTTAGGACTCTTAGGGTCAGGATTAGGGTTATATTTAGGATTAGGGTTAGGGTTATGGTTAGGGTTAGGGTTAGGGTTAGGGTTAGGGTTAGGGTTAGGGTTAGGGTTAGGGTAACGTACATGCCATGCACAGCTGAGGTTTAGAGTTCTGTTTTGGGTTCGGCCTCTTAGGGTTAGGGTTAGGGTTAGGGTTAGGGTTAGGGTTAGGGTTACGTACATGGCATGCACAGCTGAGGTTTAGAGTTGCATTTAGGGTTAGGCCTCTTAGGGTTAGGGTTAGGGTTAGGGTTAGGGTTAGGGTTAGGGTTAGGGTTAGGGTTAGGGTTAGGGTTAGGTACATGCCATGCACAGCTGAGGTTTAGAGTTGCGTTTAGGGTTAGGCCTCTTAGGGTTAGGGTTAAGGTTAGGGTTAGGGTTAGGGTTAGGATTACGGTTAGGGTTTAGGGTTAGGGTTAGGGTTACGGTTAGGGTTACGGTTACGGTTACGGTTACGGTTACGGTTACGTGCATGCCATGCACAGCTGAGGTTTAGAGTTCCGTTTTGGGTTAGGCCTCTTAGGGTCAGGGTTAGGGTTAGGGTTAAGGTTAGGGTTAGGGTTAGGGTTAAGGTTAGGATTATGTACATGCCATGCACAGCTGAGGTTTAGAGTTCCGTCAAACGTTAGGCCTCTTAGGGTCAGGATTAGGGTTAGGTTTAGGGTTAGGGTTAGGGTTAGGATTAGGGTTAGGGTTAGGGTTAGGTACATGCCATGCACAGCTGAGGTTTAGAGTTCCATTTTGGGTTCGGCCTCTTAGGGTCAGGGTTAGGGTTAGGGTTAAGGTTAGGGTTAGGGTTAGGGTTATGTACATGCCATGCACAGCTGAGGTTTAGAGTTCCGTCAAGGGTTAGGACCCTTAGGGTCAGGATTAGGGTTAGGGTTAGGGTTAGGGTTAGGGTTAGGGTTAGGGTTAGGGTTAGGTACATGCCATGCACAGCTGATGTTTAGAGTTGCGTTTAGGGTTAGGCCTCTTAGGGTTAGTGTTAAGATTAGGTTTAGGGTTAGGGTTAGGGTTAGGGTTAGGGTTAGGGTTAGGGTTAGGGTTAGGGTTAGGGTTATGTACCTGCCATGCACAGCTGAGGTTTAGAGTTCCGTTTTGGGTTAGGCCTCTTAGGGTTAGGGTTAGGGTTAGGGTTAGGGTTAGCGTTAGGGTTAGGGTTAGGGTTAGGGTTAGGGTTAGGGTAAGGGTTAGGATTAAATACATGCCATGCACAGCTGAGGTTTAGAGTTCCGTCAAGGGTTAGGCCACTTAGGGTCAGGATTAGGGTTAGGTTTAGGGTTAGGGTTAGGGTAAGGGTTAGGGTTAGGGTTAGGGTTAGGGTTAGGGTTAGGGTTATGTACCTGCCATGCACAGCTGAGGTTTAGAGTTCCGTCAAGGGTTAGGACTCTTAGGGTCAGGATTAGGGTTATATTTAGGATTAGGGTTAGGGTTATGGTTAGGGATAGGATTAGGGTTAGGGTTAGGGTTAGGGTTAGGGTTACGTACATGCCATGCACAGCTGAGGTTTAGAGTTCCGTTTTGGGTTCGGCCTCTTAGGGTTAGGGTTAGGGTTAGGGTTAGGGTTAGGGTTAAGTGCATGCCATGCACAGCTGAGGTTTAGAGTTCCGTTTTGGGTTAGGCCTCTTAGGGTCAGGGTTAGTGTTAGGATTAGGGTTAGGGTTAGGGTTAGGGTTATGTACATGCCATGCACAGCTGAGGTTTAGAGTTCCGTTTTGGGTTAGGCCCCTTAGGGTCAGGATTAGAGTTAGGGTTAGGGTTAGCGTTAGGGTTAGGGTTAGGGTTAGGGTTAGGGTTAGGGTTAGGGTTAGGGTTAGGGTTAGGGTTACGGTTAGGGTTACGGTTACGGTTACGGTTACGGTTACGGTTACGGTTACGTGCATACCAAGCACAGCTGAGGTTTAGAGTTGCGTTTAGGGTTAGGCCTCTTAGGGTTAGGGTTAGGGTTAAGGTTAGGGTTAGGGTTAGGGTTAGGGTTAGGGTTAGGGTTAGGGTTAACTGCATGCCATGCACAGCTGAGGTTTAGAGTTCCGTTTTGGGTTAGGCCTCTTAGGGTCAGGGTTAGGGTTAGGGTTAAGTTTAGGGTTAGGGTTAGGGTTAAGGTTAGGGTTATGTACATGCCATGCACAGCTGAGGTTTAGAGTTCCGTCAAGGGGTAGGCCCCATAGGGTCAGGATTAGAGTTAGGTTTAGGGTTAGGGTTAGGGTTAGGGTTAGGGTTAGGTACATGCCATACACAGCTGAGGTTTAGAGTTCCGTCAAGGGTTAAGACCCTTAGGGTCAGGATTAGGGTTAGGGTTAGGGTTAGGGTTAGGGTTAGGGTTAGGGTTAGGGTTAGGTACATGCCATGCACAGCTGATGTTTAGAGTTGCGTTTAGGGTTAGGCCTCTTAGGGTTAGGGTTAAGGTTAGGTTTAGGTTTAGGGTTAGGGTTAGGGTTAGGGTTAGGGTTAGGGTTAGGGTTAAGTGCATGCCATGCACAGCTGAGGTTTAGAGTTCCGTTTTGGGTTAGGTCTCTTAGGGTTAGGGTTAGGGTTAAGGTTAGGGTTAGGGTTAGGGTTAGGATTAGGGTTAGGGTTAGGGTTAGTGTTAACTGCATGCCATGCACAGCTGAGGTTTAGAGTTCCGTTTCGGGTTAGGACTCTTAGGGTCAGGGTTAGGGTTAGGGTTAGGGTTAGGGTTAGGGTTACGTACATGCCATGCACAGCTGAGGTTTAGAGTTGCGTTTTGGGTTAGGCCTCTTAGGGTCAGGGTTAGGGTTAGGGTTAAGTTTAGGGTTAGGGTTAGGGTTAAGGTTAGGGTTATGTACATGCCATGCACAGCTGAGGTTTAGAGTTCCGTCAAAAGTTAGGTCTCTTAGGGTCAGGATTAGGGTTAGGTTTAGGGTTAGGGTTAGGGTTAGGGTTAGGGTTAGGTACATGCCATACACAGCTGAGGTTTAGAGTTCCGTCAAGGGTTAAGACCCTTAGGGTCAGGATTAGGGTTAGGGTTAGGGTTAGGGTTAGGGTTAGGGTTAGGGTTAGGGTTAGGTACATGCCATGCACAGCTGATGTTTAGAGTTGCGTTTAGGGTTAGGCCTCTTAGGGTTAGGGTTAGCGTTAGGTTTAGGTTTAGGGTTAGGGTTAGGGTTAGGGTTAGGGTTAGGGTTAGGGTTAAGTGCATGCCATGCACAGCTGAGGTTTAGAGTTCCGTTTTGGGTTAGGTCTCTTAGGGTTAGGGTTCGGGTTAGTGTTAGGGTTAGGGTTAGGGTTAGGATTAGGGTTAGGGTAAGGGTTAGGGTTAAATACATGCCATGCACAGCTGAGGTTTAGAGTTCCGTCAAGGGTTAGGACTCTTAGGGTCAGGATTAGGGTTATATTTAGGATTAGGGTTAGGGTTATGGTTAGGGTTAGGGTTAGGGTTAGGGTTAGGGTTAGGGTTAGGGTCACGTACATGCCATGCACAGCTGAGGTTTAGAGTTCCGTTTTGGGTTCGGCCTCTTAGGGTTAGGCTTAGGTTTAGGGTTAGGGTTAGGGTTAGGATTAGGGTTAAGTGCATGCCATGCACAGCTGAGGTTTAGAGTTCCGTTTTAAGTTAGGCCTCTTAGGGTCAGGGTTAGGGTTAGGGTTAGCGTTAGGGTCAGGGTTAGGGTTAGGGTTAAGTTTAGGGTTAGGGTTAGGGGTAAGGTTAGGGTTATGTACATGCCATGCACAGCTGAGGTTTAGAGTTCCGTCAAAAGTTAGGTCTCTTAGGGTCAGGATTAGGGTTAGGTTTAGGGTTAGGGTTAGGGTTAGGGTTAGGGTTAGGTACATGCCATGCACAGCTGAGGTTTAGAGTTCCGTCAAGGGTAAAGACCCTTAGGGTCAGGATTAGGGTTAGGGTTAGGGTTAGGGTTAGGGTTAGGGTTAGGGTTAGGGTTAGGGTTAGGTACATGCCATGCACAGCTGATGTTTAGAGTTGCGTTTAGGGTTAGGCCTCTTAGGGTTAGGGTTAAGGTTAGGTTTAGGTTTAGGGTTAGGGTTAGGGTTAGGGTTAGGGTTAGGGTTAAGTGCATGCCATGCACAGCTGAGGTTTAGAGTTCCGTTTTGGGTTAGGTCTCTTAGGGTTAGGGTTAGGGTTAAGGTTAGGGTTAGGGTTAGGGTTAGGATTAGGGTTAGGGTTAGGGTTAGTGTTAACTGCATGCCATGCACAGCTGAGGTTTAGAGTTCCGTTTCGGGTTAGGCCTCTTAGGGTCAGGGTTAGGGTTAGGGTTAGGGTTAGGGTTAGGGTTAGGTTTACGTACATGCCATGCACAGCTGAGGTTTAGAGTTGCGTTTAGGGTTAGGCCTCTTAGGGTCAGGATTAGGGTTAGGGTTAGGGTTCGGGTTAGCGTTAGGGTTAGGGTTAGGGTTAGGATTAGGGTTAGGGTAAGGGTTAGGGTTAAATACATGCCATGCACAGCTGAGGTTTAGAGTTCCGTCAAGGGTTAGGACTCTTAGGGTCAGGATTAGGGTTAGGGTTAGGGTTAGCGTTAGGGTTAGTGTTAGGGTTGAGGCTTAGGGTTAGGGTTAGGGTTAGGGTTAGGGTTAGGGTTAGGGTTAAGTGCATGCCATGCACAGCTGAGGTTTAGAGTTCCGTTTTAAGTTAGGCCTCTTAGGGTCAGGGTTAGGGTTAGGGTTAGCGTTAGGGTCAGGGTTAGGGTTAGGGTTAAGTTTAGGGTTAGGGTTAGGGTTAAGGTTAGGGTTATGTACATGCCATGCACAGCTGAGGTTTAGAGTTCCGTCAAAAGTTAGGTCTCTTAGGGTCAGGATTAGGGTTAGGTTTAGGGTTAGGGTTAGGGTTAGGGTTAGGGTTAGGTACATGCCATGCACAGCTGAGGTTTAGAGTTCCGTCAAGGGTTAAGACCCTTAGGGTCAGGATTAGGGTTAGGGTTAGGGTTAGGCTTAGGGTTAGGGTTAGGGTTAGGGTTAGGGTTAGGTACATGCCATGCACAGCTGATGTTTAGAGTTGCGTTTAGGGTTAGGCCTCTTAGGGTTAGGGTTAAGGTTAGGGTTAGGGTTAGGGTTAGGGTTAGGGTTAGGGTTAGGGTTAGGGTTAGGGTTAGGGTTAAGTGCATGCCATGCACAGCTGAGGTTTAGAGTTCCGTTTTGGGTTAGGTCTCTTAGGGTTAGGGTTAGGGTTAAGGTTAGGGTTAGGGTTAGGGTTAGGGTTAGGGTTAGGGTTAGGGTTAGGGTTAGTGTTAACTGCATGCCATGCACAGCTGACGTTTAGAGTTCCGTTTTGGGTTCGGCCTCTTAGGGTCAGGGTTAGGGTTAGGGTTAGGGTTAGGGTTAGGGTTAGGGTTAGGGTTACCTACATGCCATGCACAGCTGAGGTTTAGAGTTGCGTTTAGGGTTAGGCCTCTTAGGGTCAGGATTAGGGTTAGGGTTAGGGTTCGGGTTAGCGTTAGGGTTAGGGTTAGGGTTAGGATTAGGGTTAGGGTAAGGGTTAGGGTTAAATACATGCCATGCACAGCTGAGGTTTAGAGTTCCGTCAAGGGTTAGGACTCTTAGGGTCAGGATTAGGGTTATATTTAGGATTAGGGTTAGGGTTATGGTTAGGGTTAGGGTTAGGGTTAGGGTTAGGGTTAGGGTTAGGGTTAGGGTTACGTACATGCCATGCACAGCTGAGGTTTAGAGTTGCGTTTTGAGTTCGGCCTCTTAGGGTTAGGGTTAGGGTTAGGGTTAGGGTTAGGTTTAGGGTTACGTACATGGCATGCACAGCTGAGTTTTAGAGTTGCATTTAGGGTTAGGCCTCTTAGGGTTAGGGTTAGGGTTAGGGTTAGGGTTATGTACATGCCATGCACAGCTGAGGTTTAGAGTTCCGTCAAGGGTTAGGCCCCTTAGGGTCAGGATTAGAGTTAGGGTTAGGGTTAGCGTTAGGGTTAGTGTTAGGGTTGAGACTTAGGGTTAGGGTTAGGGTTAGGGTTAGGGTTAGGGTTAAGTGCATGCCATGCACAGCTGAGGTTTAGAGTTCCGTTTTAAGTTAGGCCTCTTAGGGTCAGGGTTAGGGTTAGGGTTAGCGTTAGGGTTAAGGTTAGGGTTAGGGTTAGGGTTAGGATTACCTAAATGCCATGCACAGCTGAGGTTTAGAGTTGCGTTTAGGGTTAGGCCTCTTAGGGTTAGGGTTATGGTTAGGGTTAGGGTTAGGGTTAGGGTTAGGGTTAGGATTAGGGTTACGGTTACGGTTACGGTTACGGTTACGGTTAAGTGCATGCCATGCACAGCTGAGGTTTAGAGTTGTGTTTAGGGTTAGGCCTCTTAGGGTTAGGGTTAGGGTTAGGGTTAGGGTTATGGTTAGGATTAGGGTTAGGGTTAGGGTTAGGGTTAGGGTTAGGGTTAAGTGCATGCCATGCACAGCTGAGGTTTAGAGTTCCGTTTTGGGTTAGGTCACTTAGGGTTAGGGTTAGGGTTAGGGTTAGGGTTAGGGTTAGGGTTAAGTGCATGCCATGCACAGCTGAGGTTTAGAGTTCCGTTTTGGGTTAGGCCTCTTAGGGTTAGGGTTAGGGTTAGGGTTAGGGTTAGGGTTAGGGTTAGGGTTAGGGTTACGTACATGCCATGCACAGCTGAGGTTTAGAGTTGCGTTTAGGGTTAGGCCTCTTAGGGTCAGGATTAGGGTTAGGGTTAGGGTTAGGTTTCGGGTTAGCGTTAGGGTTAGGGTTAGGGTTAGGGTTAGGGTTAGGGTTAGGGTAAGGGTTAGGGTTATGTACCTGCCATGCACAGCTGAGGTTTAGAGTTCCGTTTAGGTTTAGGTCTCTTAGGGTTAGGGATAGGATTAGGGTTAGGGTTAGGGTTAGGGTTAGGGTTAGGGTTAGGGTTAGGGTTAGGGTTGAGTGCATGCCATGCACAGCTGAGGGTTAGGGTTAGGGTTAGGGTTAGGGTTAGGGTTAAGTGCATGCAATGCACAGCTGAGGTTTAGAGTTCCGTTTTGTGTTAGGCCTCTTAGGGTCAGGGTTAGGGTTAGGGTTAGGGTTAGGGTTACGTACATGCCATGCACAGCTGAGGTTTAGAGTTGCGTTTAGGGTTAGGCCTCTTATGGTTAGGGTTAGGGTTAGGGTTAGGGTTAGGGTTAGGGTTAGGGTTAGGGTTAGGGTTAGGGTTAGGGTTCGGGTTAGGATTAGAGTTAGGGTTAGGGTTGAGTGCATGCCATGCACAGCTGAGGTTTAGAGTTGCGTTTATGGTTAGGCCTCTTAGGGTTAGCGTTAGGGTTAGGGTTAGGGTTAGGGTTAGGGTTATGTACATGCCATGCACAGCTGAGGTTTAGAGTTCCGTCAAGGGTTAGGCCTCTTAGGGTCAGGATTAGGTTTAGGGTTAGGGTTAGGTTTAGGTTTAGGGTTAGGGTTAGGGTTAGGGTTAGGGTTAGGGTTAGGGTTAAATGCTTGCCATGCACAGCTGAGGTTTAGAGTTCCGTTTTGGGTTAGGCCTCTTAGGGTCAGGATTAGGGTTAGGGTTAGGGTTAGGGTTAAGGTTAGGGTTAGGGTTAGTTTTAGGGTTACCTACATGCCATGCACAGCTGAGGTTTAGAGTTGCGTTTAGGGTTTGGCCTCTTAGGGTTAGGGTTAAGGTTAGGGTTAGGGTTAAGTGCATGCCATGCCCAGCTGAGGTTTAGAGTTCCGTTTTGGGTTAGGCCTCTTAGGGTCAGGGTTAGTGTTAGGATTAGGGTTAGGGTTAGGGTTAGGGTTAGGGTTAGGGTTATGTACATGCCATGCACAGCTGAGGTTTAGAGTTCCGTCAAGGGTTAGGACCCTTAGGGTCAGGATTAGGGTTACGGTTAGGGTTAGGGTTAGGGTTAGGGTTAGGGTTAGGGTTAGGTACATGCCATGCACAGCTGAGGTTTAGAGTTGCGTTTAGGGTTAGGCCTCTTAGGGTTAGGGTTAAGGTTAGGGTTAGGGTTAGGGTTAGGATTACGGTTAGGGTTTAGGGTTAGGGTTAGGGTTAGGGTTAGGGTTACGGTTACGGTTACGGTTACGGTTACGGTTACGGTTACGTGCATGCCATGCACAGCTGAGGTTTAGAGTTCCGTTTTGGGTTAGGCCTCTTAGGGTCAGGGTTAGGGTTAGGGTTAAGGTTAGGGTTAGGGTTAGGGTTAAGGTTAGGATTATGTACATGCCATGCACAGCTGAGGTTTAGAGTTCCGTCAAACGTTAGGCCTCTTAGGGTCAGGATTAGGGTTAGGTTTAGGGTTAGGGTTAGGGTTAGGATTAGGGTTAGGGTTAGGGTTAGGTACATGCCATGCACAGCTGAGGTTTAGAGTTCCATTTTGGGTTCGGCCTCTTAGGGTCAGGGTTAGGGTTAGGGTTAAGGTTAGGGTTAGGGTTAGGGTTATGTACATGCCATGCACAGCTGATGTTTAGAGTTCCGTCAAGGGTTAGGACCCTTAGGGTCAGGATTAGGGTTAGGGTTAGGGTTAGGGTTAGGGTTAGGGTTAGGGTTAGGGTTAGGTACATGCCATGCACAGCTGATGTTTAGAGTTGCGTTTAGGGTTAGGCCTCTTAGGGTTAGTGTTAAGATTAGGTTTAGGGTTAGGGTTAGGGTTAGGGTTAGGGTTAGGGTTAGGGTTAGGGTTAGGGTTAGGGTTAGGGTTATGTACCTGCCATGCACAGCTGAGGTTTAGAGTTCCGTTTTGGGTTAGGCCTCTTAGGGTTAGGGTTAGGGTTAGGGTTAGGGTTAGCGTTAGGGTTAGGGTTAGGGTTAGGGTTAGGTTTAGGGTAAGGGTTAGGATTAAATACATGCCATGCACAGCTGAGGTTTAGAGTTCCGTCAAGGGTTAGGCCACTTAGGGTCAGGATTAGGGTTAGGTTTAGGGTTAGGGTTTGGTAAGGGTTAGGGTTAGGGTTAGGGTTAGGGTTAGGGTTAGGGTTATGTACCTGCCATGCACAGCTGAGGTTTAGAGTTCCGTCAAGGGTTAGGACTCTTAGGGTCAGGATTAGGGTTATATTTAGGATTAGGGTTAGGGTTATGGTTAGGGATAGGATTAGGGTTAGGGTTAGGGTTAGGGTTAGGGTTACGTACATGCCATGCACAGCTGAGGTTTAGAGTTCCGTTTTGGGTTCGGCCTCTTAGGGTTAGGGTTAGGGTTAGGGTTAGGGTTAGGGTTAAGTGCATGCCATGCACAGCTGAGGTTTAGAGTTCCGTTTTGGGTTAGGCCTCTTAGGGTCAGGGTTAGTGTTAGGATTAGGGTTAGGGTTAGGGTTAGGGTTACGTACATGCCATGCACAGCTGAGGTTTAGAGTTCCGTTTTGGGTTAGGCCCCTTAGGGTCAGGATTAGAGTTAGGGTTAGGGTTAGCGTTAGGGTTAGGGTTAGGGTTAGGGTTAGGGTTAGGGTTAGGGTTAGGGTTAGGGTTAAGTGCATGCCATGCACAGCTGAGGTTTAGAGTTGCGTTTAGGGTTAGGCCTCTTAGGGTTAGGGTTAGGGTTAGGGTTAGGGTTAGGGTTAGGATTACGGTTAGGGTTAGGGTTAGGGTTAGGGTTAGGGTTACGGTTAGGGTTACGGTTACGGTTACGGTTATGGTTACGGCTACGGTTACGGTTACGTGCATACCAAGCACAGCTGAGGTTTAGAGTTGCGTTTAGGGTTAGGCCTCTTAGGGTTAGGGTTAGGGTTAAGGTTAGGATTAGGGTTAGGGTTAGGGTTAGGGTTAGGGTTAGGGTTAACTGCATGCCATGCACAGCTGAGGTTTAGAGTTCCGTTTTGGGTTAGGCCTCTTAGGGTCAGGGTTAGGGTTAGGGTTAAGTTTAGGGTTAGGGTTAGGGTTAAGGTTAGGGTTATGTACATGCCATGCACAGCTGAGGTTTAGAGTTCCGTCAAAAGTTAGGTCTCTTAGGGTCAGGATTAGGGTTAGGTTTAGGGTTAGGGTTAGGGTTAGGGTTAGGGTTAGGTACATGCCATGCACAGCTGAGGTTTAGAGTTCCGTCAAGGGTTAAGACCCTTAGGGTCAGGATTAGGGTTAGGGTTAGGGTTAGGGTTAGGGTTAGGGTTAGGGTTAGGGTTAGGGTTTGGTACATGCCATGCACAGCTGATGTTTAGAGTTGCGTTTAGGGTTAGGCCTCTTAGGGTTAGGGTTAAGGTTAGGTTTAGGGTTAGGGTTAGGGTTAGGGTTAGGGTTAGGGTTAGGGTTAGGGTTAAGTGCATGCCATGCACAGCTGAGGTTTAGAGTTCCGTTTTGGGTTAGGTCTCTTAGGGTTAGGGTTAGGGTTAAGGTTAGGGTTAGGGTTAGGATTAGGATTAGGGTTAGGGTTAGGGTTAGTGTTAACTGCATGCCATGCACAGCTGAGGTTTAGAGTTCCGTTTCGGGTTAGGCCTCTTAGGGTCAGGGTTAGGGTTAGGGTTAGGCTTAGGGTTAGGGTTAGGGTTACGTACATGCCATGCACAGCTGAGGTTTAGAGTTGCGTTTAGGGTTAGGCCTCTTAGGGTCAGGATTAGGGTTAGGGTTAGGGTTCGGGTTAGCGTTAGGGTTAGGGTTAGGGTTAGGATTAGGGTTAGGGTAAGGGTTAGGGTTAAATACATGCCATGCACAGCTGAGGTTTAGAGTTCCGTCAAGGGTTAGGACTCTTAGGGTCAGGATTAGGGTTATATTTAGGATTAGGGTTAGGGTTATGGTTAGGGTTAGGGTTAGGGTTAGGGTTAGGGTTAGGGTTACGTACATGCCATGCACAGCTGAGGTTTAGAGTTGCGTTTAGGGTTAGGCCTCTTAGGGTCAGGATTAGGGTTAGGGTTAGGTTTCGGGTTAGCGTTAGGGTTAGGGTTAGGGTTAGGGTTAGGGTTAGGGTAAGGGTTAGGGTTATGTACCTGCCATGCACAGCTGAGGTTTAGAGTTCCGTTTAGGTTTAGGTCTCTTAGGGTTAGGGATAGGATTAGGGTTAGGGTTAGGGTTAGGGTTAGGGTTAGGGTTAGGGTTAGGGTTAGGGTTAGGGTTGAGTGCATGCCATGCACAGCTGAGGGTTAGGGTTAGGGTTAGGGTTAGGGTTAGGGTTAGGGTTAAGTGCATGCAATGCACAGCTGAGGTTTAGAGTTCCGTTTTGTGTTAGGCCTCTTAGGGTCAGGGTTAGGGTTAGGGTTAGGGTTAGGGTTACGTACATGCCATGCACAGCTGAGGTTTAGAGTTGCGTTTAGGGTTAGGCCTCTTAGGGTTAGGGTTAGGGTTAGGGTTAGGGTTAGGGTTATGGTTAGGGTTAGGGTTAGGGTTAGGGTTAGGGTTAGGGTTAGGGTTAGGGTTAGGGTTATGTACATGCCATGCACAGCTGAGGTTTAGAGTTCCGTCAATGGTTAGGCCTCTTAGGGTCAGGATTAGGTTTAGGGTTAGGGTTAGGATTAGGTTTAGGGTTAGGGTTAGGGTTAGGGTTAGGGTTAGGGTTAGGGTTAAATGCTTGCCATGCACAGCTGAGGTTTAGAGTTCCGTTTTGGGTTAGGCCTCTTAGGGTCAGGGTTAGTGTTAGGATTAGGGTTAGCGTTAGGGTTAGGGTTAGGGTTAGGGTTATGTACATGCCATGCACAGCTGAGGTTTAGAGTTCCGTCAAGGGTTAGGACCCTTAGGGTCAGGATTAGGGTTACGGTTAGGGTTAGGGTTAGGGTTAGGGTTAGGGTTAGGGTTAGGTACATGCCATGCACAGCTGAGGTTTAGAGTTGCGTTTAGGGTTAGGCCTCTTAGGGTTAGGGTTAAGGTTAGGGTTAGGGTTAGGGTTAGGATTACGGTTAGGGTTTAGGGTTAGGGTTAGGGTTAGGGTTAGGGTTACGGTTACGGTTACGGTTACGGTTACGGTTACGTGCATGCCATGCACAGCTGAGGTTTAGAGTTCCGTTTTGGGTTAGGCCTCTTAGGGTCAGGGTTAGGGTTAGGGTTAAGGTTAGGGTTAGGGTTAGGGTTAAGGTTAGGATTATGTACATGCCATGCACAGCTGAGGTTTAGAGTTCCGTCAAACGTTAGGCCTCTTAGGGTCAGGATTAGGGTTAGGTTTAGGGTTAGGGTTAGGGTTAGGATTAGGGTTAGGGTTAGGGTTAGGTACATGCCATGCACAGCTGAGGTTTAGAGTTCCATTTTGGGTTCGGCCTCTTAGGGTCAGGGTTAGGGTTAGGGTTAAGGTTAGGGTTAGGGTTAGGGTTATGTACATGCCATGCACAGCTGAGGTTTAGAGTTCCGTCAAGGGTTAGGACCCTTAGGGTCAGGATTAGGGTTAGGGTTAGGGTTAGGGTTAGGGTTAGGATTAGGGTTAGGGTTAGGGTTAGGTACATGCCATGCACAGCTGATGTTTAGAGTTGCGTTTAGGGTTAGGCCTCTTAGGGTTAGTGTTAAGATTAGGTTTAGGGTTAGGGTTAGGGTTAGGGTTAGGGTTAGGGTTAGGGTTAGGGTTATGTACCTGCCATGCACAGCTGAGGTTTAGACTTCCGTTTTGGGTTAGGCCTCTTAGGGTTAGGGTTAGGGTTAGGGTTAGGGTTAGCGTTAGGGTTAGGGTTAGGGTTAGGGTTAGGGTTAGGGTAAGGGTTAGGATTAAATACATGCCATGCACAGCTGAGGTTTAGAGTTCCGTCAAGGGTTAGGACTCTTAGGGTCAGGATTAGGGTTATATTTAGGATTAGGGTTAGGGTTATGGTTAGGGTTAGGATTAGGGTTAGGGTTAGGGTTAGGGTTAGGGTTAGGGTTAGGGTAACGTACATGCCATGCACAGCTGAGGTTTAGAGTTCCGTTTTGGGTTCGGCCTCTTAGGGTTAGGGTTAGGGTTAGGGTTAGGGTTAGGGTTAGGGTTACGTACATGGCATGCACAGCTGAGGTTTAGAGTTGCATTTAGGGTTAGGCCTCTTAGGGTTAGGGTTAGGGTTAGGGTTAGGGTTAGGGTTAGGGTTAGGGTTAGGGTTAAGGTTAGGGTTAGGGTTATGTACATGCCATGCACAGCTGAGGTTTAGAGTTCCGTCAAGGGTTAGGACCCTTAGGGTTAGGGTTAGGGTTAGGGTTAGGGTTAGGGTTAGGGTTAGGGTTAGGGTTAGGGTTAGGTACATGCCATGCACAGCTGAGGTTTAGATTTGCGTTTAGGGTTAGGCCTCTTAGGGTTAGGGTTAAGGTTAGGGTTAGGGTTAGGGTTAGGATTACGGTTAGGGTTTAGGGTTAGGGTTAGGGTTAGGGTTAGGGTTAGGGTTACGGTTACGGTTACGGTTACGGTTACGTGCATGCCATGCACAGCTGAGGTTTAGAGTTCCGTTTTGGGTTAGGCCTCTTAGGGTCAGCGTTAGGGTTAGGGTTAGGGTTAAGGTTAGGGTTAGGGTTAAGGTTAGGGTTAGGGTTATGTACATGCCATGCACAGCTGAGGTTTAGAGTTCCGTCAAACGTTAGGCCTCTTAGGGTCAGGATTAGGGTTAGGTTTAGGGTTAGGGTTAGGGTTAGGGTTAGGGTTAGGGTTAGGGTTAGGGTTAGGTACATGCCATGCACAGCTGAGGTTTAGAGTTCCATTTTGGGTTCGGCCTCTTAGGGTCAGGGTTAGGGTTAGGGTTAAGGTTAGGGTTAGGGTTAGGGTTAAGTGCATGCCATGCACAGCTGAGGTTTAGAGTTCCGTTTTGGGTTAGGTCTCTTAGGGTTAGGGTTAGGGTTAAGGTTAGGGTTAGGGTTAGGGTTAGGGTTAGGGTTAGGGTTAGTGTTAACTGCAGGCCATGCACAGCTGAGGTTTAGAGTTCCGTTTTGGGTTAGGCCTCTTAGGGTCAGGGTTAGGGTTAGGGTTAGGGTTAGGGTTAGGGTTAGGGTTAGGGTTAGGGTTAGGGTTACGTACATGCCATGCACAGCTGAGGTTTAGAGTTGCGTTTAGGGTTAGGCCTCTTAGGGTCAGGATTAGGGTTAGGGTTAGGGTTCGGGTTAGCGTTAGGGTTAGGGTTAGGGTTAGGATTAGGGTTAGGGTAAGGGTTAGGGTTAAATACATGCCATGCACAGCTGAGGTTTAGAGTTCCGTCTAGGGTTAGGACTCTTAGGGTCAGGATTAGGGTTATATTTAGGATTAGGGTTAGGGTTATGGTTAGGGTTAGGGTTAGGGTTAGGGTTAGGGTTAGGGTTAGGGTTAGGGTTACGTACATGCCATGCACAGCTGAGGTTTAGAGTTCCGTTTTGGGTTCGGCCTCTTAGGGTTAGGGTTAGGGTTAGGGTTAGGGTTAGGGTTAAGTGCATGCCATGCACAGCTGAGGTTTAGAATTCCGTTTTAAGTTAGGCCTCTTAGGGTCAGGGTTAGGGTTAGGGTTAGCGTTAGGGTCAGGGTTAGGGTTAGTGTTAAGTTTAGGGTTAGGGTTAGGGTTAAGGTTAGGGTTATGTACATGCCATGCACAGCTGAGGTTTAGAGTTCCGTCAAAAGTTAGGTCTCTTAGGGTCAGGATTAGGGTTAGGTTTAGGGTTAGGGTTAGGGTTAGGGTTAGGGTTAGGTACATGCCATGCACAGCTGAGGTTTAGAGTTCCGTCAAGGTTTAATACCCTTAGGGTCAGGATTAGGGTTAGGGTTAGGGTTAGGGTTAGGGTTAGGGTTAGGGTTAGGGTTAGGGTTAGGGTTAGGGTTAGGTACATGCCATGCACAGCTGATGTTTAGAGTTGCGTTTAGGGTTAGGCCTCTTAGGGTTAGGGTTAAGGTTAGGTTTAGGGTTAGGGTTAGGGTTAGGGTTAGGGTTAGGGTTAGGGTTAGGGTTAAGTGCATGCCATGCACAGCTGAGGTTTAGAGTTCCGTTTTGGGTTAGGTCTCTTAGGGTTAGGGTTAGGGTTAAGGTTAGGGTTAGGGTTAGGGTTAGGGTTAGGGTTAGGGTTAGGGTTAGGGTTACGTACATGCCATGCACAGCTGAGGTTTAGAGTTCCGTTTTGGGTTCGGCCTCTTAAGGTTAGGGTTAGGGTTAGGGTTAGGGTTAGGGTTAGGGTTACGTACATGGCATGCACAGCTGAGTTTTAGAGTTGCATTTAGGGTTAGGCCTCTTAGGGTTAGGGTTAGGGTTAGGGTTAGGGTTATGTACATGCCATGCACAGCTGAGGTTTAGAGTTCCGTCAAGGGTTAGGACCCTTAGGGTCAGGATTAGAGTTAGGGTTAGGGTTAGCGTTAGGGTTAGTGTTAGGGTTGAGGCTTAGGGTTAGGGTTAGGGTTAGGGTTAGGGTTAGGGTTAAGTGCATGCCATGCACAGCTGAGGTTTAGAGTTCCGTTTTAAGTTAGGCCTCTTAGGGTCAGGGTTAGGGTTAGGGTTAGCGTTAGGGTTAAGGTTAGGGTTAGGGTTAGGGTTAGGATTACCTACATGCCATGCACAGCTGAGGTTTAGAGTTGCGTTTAGGGTTAGGCCTCTTAGGGTTAGGGTTATGGTTAGGGTTAGGGTTAGGGTTAGGGTTAGGGTTAGGGTTAGGGTTACGGTTACGGTTACGGTTACGGTTACGGTTAAGTGCATGCCATGCACAGCTGAGGTTTAGAGTTGTGTTTAGGGTTAGGCCTCTTAGGGTTAGGGTTAGGGTTAGGGTTAGGGTTATGGTTAGGATTAGGGTTAGGGTTAGGGTTAGGGTTAGGGTTAAGTGCATGCCATGCACAGCTGAGGTTTAGAGTTCCGTTTTGGGTTAGGTCACTTAGGGTTAGGGTTAGGGTTAGGGTTAGGGTTAGGGTTAGGGTTAGGGTTAGGGTTAAGTGCATGCCATGCACAGCTGAGGTTTAGAGTTCCGTTTTGGGTTAGGCCTCTTAGGGTTAGGGTTAGGGTTAGGGTTAGGGTTAGGGTTAGGGTTAGGGTTAGGGTTACGTACATGCCATGCACAGCTGAGGTTTAGAGTTGCGTTTAGGGTTAGGCCTCTTAGGGTCAGGATTAGGGTTAGGGTTAGGGTTAGGTTTCGGGTTAGCGTTAGCGTTAGGGTTAGGGTTAGGGTAAGGGTTAGGGTTATGTACCTGCCATGCACAGCTGAGGTTTAGAGTTCCGTTTAGGTTTAGGTCTCTTAGGGTTAGGGATAGGATTAGGGTTAGGGTTAGGGTTAGGGTTAGGGTTAGGGTTAGGGTTAGGGTTAGGGTTAGGGTTAGGGTTGAGTGCATGCCATGCACAGCTGAGGGTTAGGGTTAGGGTTAGGGTTAGGGTTAGGGTTAAGTGCATGCAATGCACAGCTGAGGTTTAGAGTTCCGTCAAGGGTTAGGACCCTTAGGGTCAGGATTAGGGTTAGGGTTAGGGTTAGGGTTAGGGTTAGGGTTAGGGTTAGGGTTAGGTACATGCCATGCACAGCTGAGGTTTAGAGTTCCATTTTGGGTTCGGCCTCTTAGGGTCAGGGTTAGGGTTAGGGTTAAGGTTAGGGTTAGGGTTAGGGTTATGTACATGCCATGCACAGCTGAGGTTTAGAGTTCCGTCAAGGGTTAGGACCCTTAGGGTCAGGATTAGGGTTAGGGTTAGGGTTAGGGTTAGGGTTAGGGTTAGGGTTAAGTGCATGCCATGCACAGCTGAGGTTTAGAGTTCCGTTTTGGGTTAGGTCTCTTAGGGTTAGGGTTAGGGTTAAGGTTAGGGTTAGGGTTAGGGTTAGGGTTAGGGTTAGTGTTAACTGCAGGCCATGCACAGCTGAGGTTTAGAGTTCCGTTTTGGGTTAGGCCTCTTAGGGTCAGGGTTAGGGTTAGGGTTAGGGTTAGGGTTAGGGTTAGGGTTAGGTTTAGGGTTAGGGTTAGGTACATGCCATGCACAGCTGAGGTTTAGAGTTCCGTCTAGGGTTAGGACTCTTAGGGTCAGGATTAGGGTTATATTTAGGATTAGGGTTAGGGTTATGGTTATGGTTAGGGTTAGGGTTAGGGTCAGGGCTAGGGTTAGGGTTAGGGTTAGGGTAACGTACATGCCATGCACAGCTGAGGTTTAGAGTTCCGTTTTGGGTTCGGCCTCTTAGGGTTAGGGTTAGGGTTAGGGTTAGGGTTAGGGTTAGGGTTACGTACATGGCATGCACAGCTGAGGTTTAGAGTTGCATTTAGGGTTAGGCGTCTTAGGGTTAGGGTTAGGGTTAGGGTTAGGGTTAGGGTTAGGGTTAGGGTTAGGGTTAGGGTTAGGGTTAGGGTTATGTACATGCCATGCACAGCTGAGGTTTAGAGTTCCGTCAAGGGTTAGGACCCTTAGGGTCAGGATTAGGGTTACGGTTAGGGTTAGGGTTAGGGTTAGGGTTAGGGTTAGGGTTAGGTACATGCCATGCACAGCTGAGGTTTAGAGTTGCGTTTAGGGTTAGGCCTCTTAGGGTTAGGGTTAAGGTTAGGGTTAGGGTTAGGGTTAGGATTACGGTTAGGGTTTAGGGTTAGGGTTAGGGTTAGGGTTAGGGTTACGGTTACGGTTACGGTTACGGTTACGGTTACGTGCATGCCATGCACAGCTGAGGTTTAGAGTTCCGTTTTGGGTTAGGCCTCTTAGGGTCAGGGTTAGGGTTAGGGTTAAGGTTAGGGTTAGGGTTAGGGTTAAGGTTAGGATTATGTACATGCCATGCACAGCTGAGGTTTAGAGTTCCGTCAAACGTTAGGCCTCTTAGGGTCAGGATTAGGGTTAGGTTTAGGGTTAGGGTTAGGGTTAGGATTAGGGTTAGGGTTAGGGTTAGGTACATGCCATGCACAGCTGAGGTTTAGAGTTCCATTTTGGGTTCGGCCTCTTAGGGTCAGGGTTAGGGTTAGGGTTAAGGTTAGGGTTAGGGTTAGGGTTATGTACATGCCATGCACAGCTGAGGTTTAGAGTTCCGTCAAGGGTTAGGACCCTTAGGGTCAGGATTAGGGTTAGGGTTAGGGTTAGGGTTAGGGTTAGGGTTAGGGTTAGGGTTAGGGTTAGGTACATGCCATGCACAGCTGATGTTTAGAGTTGCGTTTAGGGTTAGGCCTCTTAGGGTTAGTGTTAAGATTAGGTTTAGGGTTAGGGTTAGGGTTAGGGTTAGGGTTAGGGTTAGGGTTAGGGTTAGGGTTAGGGTTAGGGTTATGTACCTGCCATGCACAGCTGAGGTTTAGAGTTCCGTTTTGGGTTAGGCCTCTTAGGGTTAGGGTTAGGGTTAGGGTTAGGGTTAGCGTTAGGGTTAGGGTTAGGGTTAGGGTTAGGTGTAGGGTAAGGGTTAGGATTAAATACATGCCATGCACAGCTGAGGTTTAGAGTTCCGTCAAGGGTTAGGCCACTTAGGGTCAGGATTAGGGTTAGGTTTAGGGTTAGGGTTAGGGTAAGGGTTAGGGTTAGGGTTAGGGTTAGGGTTAGGGTTAGGGTTATGTACCTGCCATGCACAGCTGAGGTTTAGAGTTCCGTCAAGGGTTAGGACTCTTAGGGTCAGGATTAGGGTTATATTTAGGATTAGGGATAGGGTTATGGTTAGGGATAGGATTAGGGTTAGGGTTAGGGTTAGGGTTAGGGTTACGTACATGCCATGCACACCTGAGGTTTAGAGTTCCGTTTTGGGTTCGGCCTCTTAGGGTCAGGGTTAGTGTTAGGATTAGGGTTAGGGTTAGGGTTAGGGTTATGTACATGCCATGCACAGCTGAGGTTTAGAGTTCCGTTTTGGGTTAGGCCCCTTAGGGTCAGGATTAGAGTTAGGGTTAGGGTTAGCGTTAGGGTTAGGGTTAGGGTTAGGGTTAGGGTTAGGGTTAGGGTTAGGGTTAGGGTTAGGGTTAGGGTTAAGTGCATGCCATGCACAGCTGAGGTTTAGAGTTGCGTTTAGGGTTAGGCCTCTTAGGGTTAGGGTTAGGGTTAGGGTTAGGGTTAGGGTTAGGATTACGGTTAGGGTTAGGGTTAGGGTTAGGGTTAGGGTTACGGTTAGGGTTACGGTTACGGTTACGGTTACGGTTACGGTTACGGTTACGGTTACGTGCATACCAAGCACAGCTGAGGTTTAGAGTTGCGTTTAGGGTTAGGCCTCTTAGGGTTAGGGTTAGGGTTAAGGTTAGGATTAGGGTTAGGGTTAGGGTTAGGGTTAGGGTTAGGGTTAACTGCATGCCATGCACAGCTGATGTTTAGAGTTGCGTTTAGGGTTAGGCCTCTTAGGGTTAGTGTTAAGATTAGGTTTAGGGTTAGGGTCAGGATTAGGGTTAGGTTTAGGGTTAGGGTTAGGGTTAGGGTTAGGGTTAGGTACATGCCATGCACAGCTGAAGGTTTAGAGTTCCGTCAAGGGTTAAGACCCTTAGGGTCAGGATTAGGGTTAGGGTTAGGGTTAGGGTTAGGGTTAGGGTTAGGGTTAGGGTTAGGGTTAGGTACATGCCATGCACAGCTGATGTTTAGAGTTGCGTTTAGGGTTAGGCCTCTTAGGGTTAGGGTTAAGGTTAGGTTTAGGTTTAGGGTTAGGGTTAGGGTTAGGGTTAGGGTTAGGGTTAGGGTTAGGGTTAAGTGCATGCCATGCACAGCTGAGGTTTAGAGTTCCGTTTTGGGTTAGGTCTCTTAGGGTTAGGGTTAGGGTTAAGGTTAGGGTTAGGGTTAGGGTTAGGATTAGGGTTAGGGCTAGGGTTAGTGTTAACTGCATGCCATGCACAGCTGAGGTTTAGAGTTCCGTTTCGGGTTAGGCCTCTTAGGGTCAGGGTTAGGGTTAGGGTTAGGGTTAGGGTTAGGGTTAGGGTTAGGATTAGGGTTAGGTACATACCATGCACAGCTGAGGTTTAGAGTTGCGTTTAGGGTTAGGCCTCTTAGGGTCAGGATTAGGGTTAGGGTTAGGGTTCGGGTTAGCGTTAGGGTTAGGGTTAGGGTTAGGATTAGGGTTAGGGTAAGGGTTAGGGTTAAATACATGCCATGCACAGCTGAGGTTTAGAGTTCCGTCAAGGGTTAGGACTCTTAGGGTCAGGATTAGGGTTATATTTAGGATTAGGGTTAGGGTTATGGTTAGGGTTAGGGTTAGGGTTAGGGTTAGGGTTAGGGTTAGGGTTAGGGTTAGGGTTACGTACATGCCATGCACAGCTGAGGTTTAGAGTTCCGTTTTGGGTTCGGCCTCTTAGGGTTAGGGTTAGGGTTAGGGTTAGGGTTAGGGTTAGGGTTACGTACATGGCATGCACAGCTGAGTTTTAGAGTTGCATTTAGGGTTAGGCCTCTTAGGGTTAGGGTTAGGGTTAGGGTTAGGGTTATGTACATGCCATGCACAGCTGAGGTTTAGAGTTCCGTCAAGGGTTAGGCCCCTTAGGGTCAGGATTAGAGTTAGGGTTAGGGTTAGCGTTAGGGTTAGTGTTAGGGTTGAGGCTTAGGGTTAGGGTTAGGGTTAGGGTTAGGGTTAGGGTTAAGTGCATGCCATGCACAGCTGAGGTTTAGAATTCCGTTTTAAGTTAGGCCTCTTAGGGTCAGGGTTAGGGTTAGGGTTAGCGTTAGGGTCAGGATTAGGGTTAGGGTTAAGTTTAGGGTTAGGGTTAGGGTTAAGGTTAGGGTTATGTACATGCCATGCACAGCTGAGGTTTAGAGTTCCGTCAAAAGTTAGGTCTCTTAGGGTCAGGATTAGGGTTAGGTTTAGGGTTAGGGTTAGGGTTAGGGTTAGGGTTAGGTACATGCCATGCACAGCTGAGGTTTAGAGTTCCGTCAAGGTTTAAGACCCTTAGGGTCAGGATTAGGGTTAGGGTTAGGGTTAGGGTTAGGGTTAGGGTTAGGGTTAGGGTTAGGGTTAGGTACATGCCATGCACAGCTGAGGTTTAGAGTTGCGTTTAGGGTTAGGCCTCTTAGGGTTAGGGTTAAGGTTAGGTTTAGGGTTAGGGTTAGGGTTAGGGTTAGGGTTAGGGTTAGGGTTAGGGTTAAGTGCATGCCATGCACATCTGAGGTTTAGAGTTCCGTTTTGGGTTAGGTCTCTTAGGGTTAGGGTTAGGGTTAAGGTTAGGGTTAGGGTTAGGGTTAGGGTTAGGGTTAGGGTTAGGGTTACGTACATGCCATGCACAGCTGAGGTTTAGAGTTCCGTTTTGGGTTCGGCCTCTTAAGGTTAGGGTTAGGGTTAGGGTTAGGGTTAGGGTTAGGGTTACGTACATGGCATGCACAGCTGAGTTTTAGAGTTGCATTTAGGGTTAGGCCTCTTAGGGTTAGGGTCAGGGTTAGGGTTAGGGTTAAGTTTAGGGTTAGGGTTAGGGTTAAGGTTAGGGTTATGTACATGCCATGCACAGCTGAGGTTTAGAGTTCCGTCAAAAGTTAGGTCTCTTAGGGTCAGGATTAGGGTTAGGTTTAGGGTTAGGGTTAGGGTTAGGGTTAGGGTTAGGTACATGCCATGCACAGCTGAGGTTTAGAGTTCCGTCAAGGTTTAAGACCCTTAGGGTCAGGATTAGGGTTAGGGTTAGGGTTAGGGTTAGGGTTATGGTTAGGGTTAGGGTTAGGGTTAGGGTTAGGGTTAGGGTTAGGGTTACGGTTACGGTTACGGTTACGGTTACGGTTAAGTGCATGCCATGCACAGCTGAGGTTTAGAGTTGTGTTTAGGGTTAGGCCTCTTAGGGTTAGGGTTAGGGTTAGGGTTAGGGTTATGGTTAGCATTAGGGTTAGGGTTAGGGTTAGGGTTAGGGTTAAGTGCATGCCATGCACAGCTGAGGTTTAGAGTTCCGTTTTGGGTTAGGTCACTTAGGGTTAGGGTTAGGGTTAGGGTTAGGGTTAGGGTTAGGGTTAGGGTTAGGGTTAAGTGCATGCCATGCACAGCTGAGGTTTAGAGTTCCGTTTTGGGTTAGGCCTCTTAGGGTTAGGGTTAGGGTTAGGGTTAGGGTTAGGGTTAGGGTGTAGGGTTAGGGTTACGTACATGCCATGCACAGCTGAGCTTTAGAGTTGCGTTTAGGGTTAGGCCTCTTAGGGTCAGGATTAGGGTTAGGGTTAGGGTTAGGTTTCGGGTTAGCGTTAGGGTTAGGGTTAGGGTTAGGGTTAGGGTTAGGGTAAGGGTTAGGGTTATGTACCTGCCATGCACAGCTGAGGTTTAGAGTTCCGTTTAGGTTTAGGCCTCTTAGGGTTAGGGATAGGATTAGGGTTAGGGTTAGGGTTAGGGTTAGGGTTACGGTTACGGTTACCGTTACGGTTACGGTTAAGTGCATGCCATGCACAGCTGAGGTTTAGAGTTGTGTTTAGGGTTAGGCCTCTTAGGGTTAGGGTTAGGGTTAGGGTTAGGGTTATGGTTAGGATTAGGGTTAGGGTTAGGGTTAGGGTTAGGGTTAAGTGCATGCCATGCACAGCTGAGCTTTAGAGTTCCGTTTTGGGTTAGGTCACTTAGGGTTAGGGTTAGGGTTAGGGTTAGGGTTAGGGTTAGGGTTAGGGTTAAGTGCATGCCATGCACAGCTGAGGTTTAGAGTTCCGTTTTGGGTTAGGCCTCTTAGGGTTAGGGTTAGGGTTAGGGTTAGGGTTAGGGTTAGGGTTAGGGTTACGTACATGCCATGCACAGCTGAGGTTTAGAGTTGCGTTTAGGGTTAGGCCTCTTAGGGTCAGGATTAGGGTTAGGGTTAGGGTTAGGTTTCGGGTTAGCGTTAGGGTTAGGGTTAGGGTTAGGGTTAGGTAAGGGTTAGGGTTATGTACCTGCCATGCACAGCTGAGGTTTAGAGTTCCGTTTAGGTTTAGGTCTCTTAGGGTTAGGGATAGGATTAGGGTTAGGGTTAGGGTTAGGGTTAGGGTTAGGGTTAGGGTTAGGGTTAGGGTTAGGGTTGAGTGCATGCCATGCACAGCTGAGGGTTAGGGTTAGGGTTAGGGTTAGGGTTAGGGTTAAGTGCATGCAATGCACAGCTGAGGTTTAGAGTTCCGTTTTGTGTTAGGCCTCTTAGGGTCAGGGTTAGGGTTAGGGTTAGGGTTACGGTTACGTACATGCCATGCACAGCTGAGGTTTAGAGTTGCGTTTAGGGTTAGGCCTCTTAGGGTTAGGGTTAGGGTTAGGGTTAGGGTTAGGGTTAGGGTTAGGGTTAGGGTTAGGGTTAGGGTTCGGGTTAGGATTAGAGTTAGGGTTAGGGTTGAGTGCATGCCATGCACAGCTGAGGTTTAGAGTTGCGTTTATGGTTTGGCCTCTTAGGGTTAGGGTTAGGGTTAGGGTTAGGGTTAGGGTTAGGGTTATGTACATGCCATGCACAGCTGAGGTTTAGAGTTCCGTCAATGGTTAGGCCTCTTAGGGTCAGGATTAGGTTTAGGGTTAGGGTTAGGATTAGGTTTAGGGTTAGGGTTAGGGTTAGGGTTAGGGTTAGGGTTAGGGTTAAATGCTTGCCATGCACAGCTGAGGTTTAGAGTTCCGTTTTGGGTTAGGCCTCTTAGGGTCAGGATTAGGGTTAGGGTTAGGGTTAGGGTTAAGGTTAGGGTTAGGGTTAGTTTTAGGGTTACCTACATGCCATGCACAGCTGAGGTTTAGAGTTGCGTTTAGGGTTTGGCCTCTTAGGGTTAGGGTTAAGGTTAGGGTTAGGGTTAAGTGCATGCCATGCCCAGCTGAGGTTTAGAGTTCCGTTTTGGGTTAGGCCTCTTAGGGTCAGGGTTAGTGTTAGGATTATGGTTAGGGTTAGGGTTAGGGTTAGGGTTAGGTACATGCCATGCGCAGCTGAGGTTTAGAGTTCCATTTTGGGTTCGGCCTCTTAGGGTCAGGATTAGGGTTAGGGTTAAGGTTAGGGTTAGGGTTAGGGTTATGTACATGCCATGCACAGCTGAGGTTTATAGTTCCGTCAAGGGTTAAGACCCTTAGGGTCAGGATTAGGGTTAGGGTTAGGGTTAGGGTTAGGGTTACCTACATGCCATGCACAGCTGATGTTTAGAGTTGCGTTTAGGGTTAGGCCTCTTAGGGTTAGGGTTAAGGTTAGGTTTAGGGTTAGGTTTAGGGTTAGGGTTAGGGTTAGGGTTAAGGTTAGGGTTAGGGTTAGGGGTAGGGTTAAGTGCATGCCATGCACAGCTGAGGTTTAGAGTTCCGTTTTGGGTTAGGTCTCTTAGGGTTAGGGTTAGGGTTAAGGTTAGGGTTAGGGTTAGGGTTAGGGTTAGGGTTAGGGTTAGGGTTAGTGTTAACTGCATGCCATGCACAGCTGAGGTTTAGAGTTCCGTTTTGGGTTAGGCCTCTTAGGGTCAGGGTTAGGGTTAGGGTTAGGGTTAGGGTTAGGGTTAGGGTTAGGATTAGGGTTAGGTACATACCATGCACAGCTGAGGTTTAGAGTTGCGTTTAGGGTTAGGCCTCTTAGGGTCAGGATTAGGGTTAGGGTTAGGGTTCGGGTTAGCGTTAGGGTTAGGGTTAGGGTTAGGATTAGGGTTAGGGTAAGGGTTAGGGTTAAATACATGCCATGCACAGCTGAGGTTTAGAATTCCGTCAAGGGTTAGGCCTCTTAGGGTCAGGATTAGGGATAGGTTTAGGGTTAGGGTTAGGGTAAGGGTTAGGTTTAGGGTTAGGGTTAGGGTTAGGGTTATGTACCTGCCATGCACAGCTGAGGTTTAGAGTTCCGTCTAGGGTTAGGCCTCTTAGGGTCAGGATTAGGGTTATATTTAGGATTAGGGTTAGGGTTAGGGTTAGGGTTAGGATTAGGGTTAGGGTTAGGGTTAGGGTTAGGGTTAGGGTTAGGGTTAGGGTTAGGGTTAGGGTTAGGTACATGCCATGCACAGCTGAGGTTTAGAGTTGCGTTTAGGGTTAGGCCTCTTAGGGTTAGGGTTAAGGTTAGGGTTAGGGTTAGGATTACGGTTAGGGTTAGGGTTAGGGTTAGGGTTAGGGTTAGGGTTACGGTTACGGTTACGGTTACGGTTACGGTTACGGTTACGGTTACGGTTACGTGCATGCCATGCACAGCTGAGGTTTAGAGTTGCGTTTAGGGTTAGGCCTCTTAGGGTTAGGGTTAGGGTTAGGGTTAGGGTTAGGATTAGGGTTAGGGTTAGGGTTAGGGTTAGGGTTAGGGTTAAGTGCATGCCATGCACAGCTGAGGTTTAGAGTTCCGTTTTGGGTTAGGCCTCTTAGGGTCAGGGTTAGGGTTAGGGTTAGCTTTAGGGTTAAGGTTAGGGTTAGGGTTAGGGTTAGGGTTACCTACATGCCATGCACAGCTGAGGTTTAGAGTTGCGTTTAGGGTTAGGCCTCTTAGGGTTAGGGTTAAGGTTAGGGTTAGGGTTAGGGTTAGGATTACGGTTAAGGGTTAGGGTTAGGGTTAGGGTTAGGGTTAGGGTTAGGGTTAGGGTTACGGTTATGGTTACGGTTACGGTTACGGTTACGGTTACGGTTACGTGCATGCCATGCACAGCTGAGGTTTAGAGTTGCGTTTAGGGTTAGGCCTCTTAGGGTTAGGGTTAGGGTTAAGGTTAGGATTAGGGTTAGGGTTAGGGTTAGGGTTAGGGTTAGGGTTAACTGCATGCCATGCACAGCTGAGGTTTAGAGTTTTGTTTTGGGTTAGGCCTCTTAGGGTCAGGGTTAGGGTTAGGATTAAGGTTCGGGTTAGCGTTAGGGTTAGGGTTAGGGTTAGGATTAGGGTTAGGGTAAGGGTTAGGGTTAAATACATGCCATGCACAGCTGAGGTTTAGAATTCCGTCAAGGGTTAGGCCTCTTAGGTTTCGGATTAGGGTTAGGTTTAGGTTTAGGGTTAGGGTAAGGGTTAGGGTTAGGGTTAGGGTTAGGGTTAGGGTTATGTACCTGCCATGCACAGCTGAGGTTTAGAGTTCCGTCTAGGGTTAGGACTCTTAGGGTCAGGATTAGGGTTATATTTAGGATAAGGGTTAGGGTTATGGTTAGGGTTAGGATTAGGGTTATGGCTAGGGTTAGGGTTAGGGTTAGGGTTACGTACATGCCATGCACAGCTGAGGTTTAGAGTTCCGTTTTGGGTTCGGCCTCTTAGGGTTAGGGTTAGGGTTAGGGTTAGGGTTAGGGTTAGGGTTAGGGTTAGGGTTAGGGTTATGTACATGCCATGCACAGCTGAGGTTTAGAGTTCCGTCAAGGGTTAGGACCCTTAGGGTCAGGATTAGGGTTAGGGTTAGGGTTAGGGTTAGGGTTAGGGTTAGGGTTAGGGTTAGGGTTAGGGTTAGGTACATGCCATGCACAGCTGAGGTTTAGAGTTCCATTTTGGGTTCGGCCTCTTAGGGTCAGGGTTAGGGTTAGGGTTAGCGTTAGGGTTAGGGTTAGGGTTATGTACATGCCACGCACAGCTGAGGTTTAGAGTTCCGTCAAGGGTTAGGACCCTTAGGGTCAGGATTAGGGTTAGGGTTAGGGTTAGGGTTAGGGTTAGGGTTAGGGTTAGGGTTAGGTACATGCCATGCACAGCTGATGTTTAGAGTTGCGTTTAGGGTTAGGCCTCTTAGGGTTAGGGTTAAGGTTAGGGTTAGGGTTAGGGTTAGGGTTAGGGTTAGGGTTAGGGTTAGGGTTAAGTGCATGCCATGCACAGCTGAGGTTTAGAGTTCCGTTTTGGGTTAGGTGTCTTAGGGTTAGGGTTAGGGTTAGGGTTAGGGTTAGGGTTAGGGTTAGGGTTAGGGTTAGGGTTAGGGTTAGGGTTAGGTACATGCCATGCACAGCTGAGGTTTAGAGTTCCGTTTAGGGTTAGGCCTCTTAGGGTTAGGGTTAAGGTTAGGTTTAGGGTTAGGGTTAGGGTTAGGGTTAGGGTTAGGGTTAGTGTTAACTGCATGCCATACACAGCTGACGTTTAGAGTTCCGTTTTGGGTTAGGCCTCTTAGGGTCAGAGTTAGGGTTAGGCTTAGGGTTAGGGTTAGGGTTAGGTACATGCCATGCACAGCTGAGGTTTAGAGTTCCGTTTTGGGTTAGGCCTCTTAGGGTCACGGTTAGGGTTAGGGTTAGGGTTAGGGTTAGGGTTATGTACCTGCCATGCACAGCTGAGGTTTAGAGTTCCGTTTAGGGTTAGGCCTCTTAGGGTTAGGGTTAAGGTTAGGGTTAGGGTTAGGGTTAGGGTTAGGGTTAGGGTTAGGGTTAAGTGCATGCCATGCACAGCTGACGTTTAGAGTTCCGTTTTGTGTTAGGCCTCTTAGGGTCAGGGTTAGGGTTAGGGTTAGGGTTAGGGTTAGGGTTACGTACATGCCATGCACAGCTGAGGTTTAGAGTTGCGTTTAGGGTTCGGCCTCTTAGGGTTAGGGTTAGGGTTAGGGTTAGGGTTAGGGTTAGGGTTAGGGTTAGGGTTAGGGTTAGGGTTAGGGTTAGGGTTAGGGATAGGGTTAGGTACATGCCATGCACAGCTGAGGTTAAGAGTTCCGTTTTGGGTTCGGCCTCTTAGGGTTAGAGTTAGGGTTCGGGTTAGGGTTAGGGTTAGGGTTACGTACATGCCATGCACAGCTGAGATTTAGAGTTCCGTCAAGGGTTAGGACCCTTAGGGTCAGGATTAGGGTTCGGTTTAGGGTTAGGGTTAGGGTTAGGGTTAGGGTTAGGGTTAGGGTTTGGGTTAGGGTTAGGGTTATGTACCTGCCATGCACAGCTGAGGTTTAGAGTTCCGTCTAGGGTTAGGACTCTTAGGGTCAGGATTAGGGTTATATTTAGGATAAGGGTTAGGGTTATGGTTAGGGTTAGGATTAGGGTTAGGGCTAGGGTTAGGGTTAGGGTTAGGGTTACGTACATGCCATGCACAGCTGAGGTTTAGAGTTCCGTTTTGGGTTCGGCCTCTTAGGGTTAGGGTTAGGGTTAGGGTTAGGGTTAGCGTTAGGGTTAGGGTTAGGGTTAGGGTTATGTACATGCCATGCACAGCTGAGGTTTAGAGTTCCGTCAAGGGTTAGGACCCTTAGGGTCAGGATTAGGGTTAGGGTTAGGGTTAGGGTTAGGGTTAGGGTTAGGGTTAGGGTTAGGGTTAGGTACATGCCATGCACAGCTGAGGTTTAGAGTTCCATTTTGGTTTCGGCCTCTTAGGGTCAGGGTTAGGGTTAGGGTTAGCGTTAGGGTTAGGGTTAGGGTTATGTACATGCCACGCACAGCTGAGGTTTAGAGTTCCGTCAAGGGTTAGGACCCTTAGGGTCAGGATTAGGGTTAGGGTTAGGGTTAGGGTTAGGGTTAGGGTTAGGGTTAGGGTTAGGTACATGCCATGCACAGCTGATGTTTAGAGTTGCGTTTAGGGTTAGGCCTCTTAGGGTTAGGGTTAAGGTTAGGGTTAGGGTTAGGGTTAGGGTTAGGGTTAGGGTTAGGGTTAGGGTTAGGGTTAGGGTTAGGGTTAAGTGCATGCCATGCACAGCTGAGGTTTAGAGTTCCGTTTTGGGTTAGGTGTCTTAGGGTTAGGGTTAGGGTTAGGGTTAGGGTTAGGGTTAGGGTTAGGGTTAGGGTTAGGTACATGCCATGCACAGCTGAGGTTTAGAGTTCCGTTTAGGGTTAGGCCTCTTAGGGTTAGGGTTAAGGTTAGGTTTAGGGTTAGGGTTAGGGTTAGGGTTAGGGTTAGGGTTAGGGTTAGGGTTAGTGTTAACTGCATGCCATACACAGCTGACGTTTAGAGTTCCGTTTTGGGTTAGGCCTCTTAGGGTCAGAGTTAGGGTTAGGCTTAGGGTTAGGGTTAGGGTTAGGTACATGCCATGCACAGCTGAGGTTTAGAGTTCCGTTTTGGGTTAGGCCTCTTAGGGTCACGGTTAGGGTTAGGTTTAGGTTTAGGGTTAGGGTTATGTACCTGCCATGCACAGCTGAGGTTTAGAGTTCCGTTTAGGGTTAGGCCTCTTAGGGTTAGGGTTAAGGTTAGGGTTAGGGTTAGGGTTAGGGTTAGGCTTAGGGTTAGGGTTAAGTGCATGCCATGCACAGCTGAGTTTTAGAGTTCCGTTTTGTGTTAGGCCTCTTAGGGTCAGGGTTAGGGTTAGGGTTAGGGTTAGGGTTAGGGTTACGTACATGCCATGCACAGCTGAGGTTTAGAGTTGCGTTTAGGGTTCGGCCTCTTAGGGTTAGGGTTAGGGTTAGGGTTAGGGTTAGGGTTAGGGTTAGGGTTAGGGTTAGGGTTAGGGTTAGGGTTAGGGTTAGGGTTAGGGTTAGGGTTAGGGTTAGGGTTACGTACATGCCATGCACAGCTGAGGTTAAGAGTTCCGTCAAGGGTTAGGACCCTTAGGGTCAGGATTAGGGTTCGGGTTAGGGTTAGGGTTAGGGTTAGGGTTAGGGTTAGGGTTAGGGTTTGGGTTAGGGTTAGGGTTATGTACCTACATTGCACAGCTGAGGTTTAGAGTTCCGTCTAGGGTTAGGAATCTTAGGGTCAGGATTAGGGTTAGGTTTAGGATTAGGGTTAGGGTTATGGTTAGGGTTAGGGATAGGGTTAGGGTTAAGGTTACGTACATGCCATGCACAGCTGAGGTTTAGAGTTCCGTTTAGGGTTAGGTCTCTTAGGGTTAGGGTTAAGTTTAGGTTAGGGTTAGGGTTAGGGTTAGGGTTAGGGTTAGGGTTAGGGTTAAGTGCATGCCATGCACAGCTGAGGTTTAGAGTTCCGTTTTGGGTTAGGCCTGTTAGGGTCAGGGTTAGGGTTAGGGTTAGCGTTAGGGTTAAGGTTAGGGTTAGGGTTAGGGTTAGGGTTACCTACATGCCATGCACAGCTGAGGTTTAGAGTTGCGTTTAGGGTTAGGCCTCTTAGGGTTAGGGTTAAGGTTAGGGTTAGGGTTAGGGTTAGGATTACGGTTAGGGTTAGGGTTAGGGTTAGGGTTAGGGTTAGGGTTAAGGTTAGGATTAGGGTTAGGGTTAGGGTTAGGGTTAGGGTTAGGGTTAGGGTTAACTGCATGCCATGCACAGCTGAGGTTAAGAGTTCCGTCAAGGGTTAGGCCTCTTAGGGTCAGGGTTAGGGTCAGGGTTACGGTTAGGGTTAGGGTTAGGGTTAGGGTTAGGGTTATGTACATGCCATGCACAGCTGAGGTTTAGAGTTCCGTCAAGGGTTAGGCCTCTTAGGTTTAGGATTAGGGTTAGGTTTAGGGTTAGGGTAAGGGTTAGGGTTAGGGTTAGGGTTAGGGTTATGTACCTGCCATGCACAGCTGAGTTTTAGAGTTCCGTCTAGGGTTAGGACTCTTAGGGTCAGGATTAGGCTTAGGTTTAGGATTAGGGTTAAGGTTAGGGTTAGGGTTAGGGTTAGGGTTAGGGTTAGGGTTAGGGTTAGGTACATGCCATGCACAGCTGAGGTTTAGAGTTCCGTTTTGGTTTCGGCCTCTTAGGGTCAGGGTTAGGGTTAGGGTTAGGGTTAGGGTTAGGGTTACGTACATGCCATGCACAGCTGAGGTTTAGAGTTGCGTTTAGGGTTAGGCCTCTTAGGGTTAGGGTTAGGGTTAGGGTTAGGGTTAGGGTTAGGGTTAGGGTTAGGGTTAGGGTTATGTACATGCCATGCACAGCTGAGGTTTAGAGTTCCGTCAAGGGTTAGGACCCTTAGGGTCAGGATTAGGGTTAGGGTTAGGGTTAGGGTTAGGGTTAGGGTTAGGGTTAGGGTTAGGGTTAGGGTTAGTGTTAACTGCATGCCATGCACAGCTGAGGTTTAGAGTTCCGTTTTGGGTTAGGCCTCTTAGGGTCAGTGTTAGGGTTAGGGTTAGGGTTAGGGTTAGGGTTAGGGTTAGGGTTAGGTACATGCCATGCACAGCTGAGGTTTAGAGTTGCGTTTAGGGTTAGGCCTCTTAGGGTCAGGATTAGGGTTAGGGTTAGGGTTCGGGTTAGCGTTAGGGTTAGGGTTAGGGTTAGGATTAGGGTTAGGGTAAGGGTTAGGGTTAGGTACATGCCATGCACAGCTGAGGTTATAGAGTTCCATCAAGGGTTAGGCCTCTTAGGGTCAGGATTAGGGTTAGGGTTAGGGTTCGGGTTAGCGTTAGGGTTAGTGTTAGGGTTAGGGTTAGGGTTAGGGTTAGGGTTAGGGTTATGTACCTGCCATGCACAGCTGAGGTTTAGAGTTCCGTCTAGGGTTAGGAATCTTAGGGTGAGGATTAGGGTTAGGTTTAGGATTAGGGTTAGGGTTAGGGTTAGGGTTAGGGTTAGGGTTAGGGTTAGGGTTAGGGTTAGGTACATGCCATGCACAGCTGACGTTTAGAGTTCCGTTTTGGGTTCGGCCTCTTAGGGTTAGGGTTAGGGTTAGGGTTAGGGTTAGGGTTAGGGTTACGTACATGCCATGCACAGCTGAGGTTTAAAGTTGCATTTAGGGTTAGGCCTCTTAGGGTTAGGGTTAGGGTTAGGGTTAGGGTTATGTACATGCCATGCACAGCTGAGGTTTAGAGTTCCGTCAAGGGTTAGGACCCTTAGGGTCAGGATTAGGGTTAGGGTTAGGGTTCGGGTTAGCGTTAGGGTTAGTGTTAGGGTTAGGATTAGGGTTAGGGTTAGGGTTATGTACCTGCCATGCACAGCTGAGATTAGAGTTCCGTCTAGGGTTAGGACTCTTAGGGTCAGGATTAGGGTTAGGTTTAGGATTAGGGTTAGGGTTATGGTTAGGGTTAGGGTTAGGGTTAGGGTTAGGGTTACGTACATGCCATGCACATCTGAGGTTTAGAGTTCCGTTTAGGGTTAGGTCTCTTAGGGTTAGGGTTAAGTTTAGGGTTAGGGTTAGGGTTATGGTTAGGGTTAGGGTTAGGGTTAGGGTTAGGGTTAGGGTTAGGGTTAGGGTTAGGGTTAGGGTTAGGGTTAGGGTTATGTACATGCCATGCACAGCTGAGGTTTAGAGTTCCGTCAAGGGTTAGGCCTCTTAGGGTCAGGATTAGGGTTAGGTTTAGGGTTAGGGTTAGGGTTAGGGTTAGGGTTAGGGTTAGGTTTAGGGTTATGTACCTGCCATGCACAGCTGAGTTTTAGAGTTCCGTCTAGGGTTAGGACTCTTAGGGTCAGGATTAGGGTTAGGTATAGGATTAGGGTTAGGGTTAGGGTTAGGGTTAGGGTTAGGTTTAGGGTTACCTACATGCCATGCACAGCTGAGGTTTAGAGTTGCATTTAGGGTTAGGCCTCTTAGGGTTAGGGTTAGGGTTAGGGTTAGGGTTATGTACATGCCATGCACAGCTGAGGTTTAGAGTTCCGTCAA
>NW_026599602.1:1565000-1567500 GCF_023634155.1 Falco peregrinus | reverse complement strand
GTTAGGGTTAGGTTTAGGGTTAGGGTTAGGGTTACGTACATGCCATGCACAGCTGAGGTTTAAAGTTGCATTTAGGGTTAGGCCTCTTAGGGTTAGGGTTAGGGTTAGGGTTAGGGTTAGGGTTAGGGTTAGGGTTAGGGTTAGGGTTAGGGTTAAGTGCATGCCATGCACAGCTGAGGTTTAGAGATCCGTCAAGGGTTAGGCCTCTTAGGGTCAGGGTTAGGGTTAGGGTTAGGGGTAGGGTTAAGGTTAGGGTTAGGGTTAGGGTTAGGATTACCTACATGCCATGCACAGCTGAGGTTTAGAGTTGCGTTTTGTGTTAGGCCTCTTAGGGTCAGGGTTAGGGTTAGGGTTAGGGTTAGGGTTAGGATTACGGTTAGGTTTAGGGTTAGGGTTAGGGTTAGGGTTAGGGTTAGGGTTACGGTTACGGTTACGGTTACGGTTACGGTTACGGTTACGGTTACGGTTAAGTGCATGCCATGCACAGCTGAGGTTTAGAGTTGCGTTTAGGGTTAGGCCTCTTAGGGTTAGGGTTAGGGTTAGGGTTAGGGTTAAGGTTAGGATTAGGGTTAGGGTTAGGGTTAGGGTTAGGGTTAGGGTTAGGGTTAACTGCATGCCATGCACAGCTGAGGTTTAGAGTTCCGTCAAGGGTTAGGCCTCTTAGGTTTAGGATTAGGGTTAGGTTTAGGGTTAGGGTAAGGGTTAGGGTTAGGGTTAGGGTTAGGGTTATGTACCTGCCATGCACAGCTGAGTTTTAGAGTTCCGTCTAGGGTTAGGACTCTTAGGGTCAGGATTAGGGTTAGGTTTAGGATTAGGGTTAGGGTTAGTGTTAGGGTTAGGGTTAGGGTTAGGGTTAGGGTTAGGGTTAGGGTTAGGTACATGCCATGCACAGCTGAGGTTTAGAGTTCCGTTTTGGTTTCGGCCTCTTAGGGTCAGGGTTAGGGTTAGGGTTAGGGTTAGGGTTACGTACATGCCATGCACAGCTGAGGTTTAGAGTTGCGTTTAGGGTTAGGCCTCTTAGGGTTAGGGTTAGGGTTAGGGTTAGGGTTAGGGTTATGTACATGCCATGCACAGCTGAGGTTTAGAGTTCCGTCAAGGGTTAGGACCCTTAGGGTGAGGATTAGGGTTAGGGTTAGGGTTAGGGTTAGGGTTAGGGTTAGGGTTAGGGTTAGGGTTAGGGTTAGGGTTAGTGTTAACTGCATGCCATGCACAGCTGAGGTTTAGAGTTCCGTTTTGGGTTAGGCCTCTTAGGGTCAGGGTTAGGGTTAGGGTTAGGGTTAGGGTTAGGGTTAGGGTTAGGTACATGCCATGCACAGCTGAGGTTTAGAGTTGCGTTTAGGGTTAGGCCTCTTAGGGTCAGGATTAGGGTTAGGGTTAGGGTTCGGGTTAGCGTTAGGGTTAGGGTTAGGGTTAGGATTAGGGTTAGGGTAAGGGTTAGGGTTAGGTACATGCCATGCACAGCTGAGGTTATAGAGTTCCATCAAGGTTTAGGCCTCTTAGGGTCAGGATTAGGGTTAGGGTTAGGGTTCGGGTTAGCGTTAGGGTTAGTGTTAGGGTTAGGGTTAGGGTTAGGGTTAGGGTTAGGGTTATGTACCTGCCATGCACAGCTGAGGTTTAGAGTTCCGTCTAGGGTTAGGAATCTTAGGGTGAGGATTAGGGTTAGGTTTAGGATTAGGGTTAGGGTTAGGGTTAGGGTTAGGGTTAGGGTTAGGGTTAGGGTTAGGGTTAGGGTTAGGTACATGCCATGCACAGCTGACGTTTAGAGTTCCGTTTTGGGTTCGGCCTCTTAGGGTTAGGGTTAGGGTTAGGGTTAGGGTTAGGTTTAGGGTTACGTACATGCCATGCACAGCTGAGGTTTAAAGTTGCATTTAGGGTTAGGCCTCTTAGGGTTAGGGTTAGGGTTAGGGTTAGGGTTATGTACATGCCATGCACAGCTGAGGTTTAGAGTTCCGTCAAGGGTTAGGCCTCTTAGGGTCAGGATTAGGGTTAGGGTTAGGGTTCGGGTTAGCGTTAGGGTTAGTGTTAGGGTTAGGATTAGGGTTAGGGTTAGGGTTATGTACCTGCCATGCACAGCTGAGATTAGAGTTCCGTCTAGGGTTAGGACTCTTAGGGTCAGGATTAGGGTTAGGTTTTGGATTAGGGTTAGGGTTATGGTTAGGGTTAGGGTTAGGGTTAGGGTTAGGGTTACGTACATGCCATGCACATCTGAGGTTTAGAGTTCCGTTTAGGGTTAGGTCTCTTAGGGTTAGGGTTAAGTTTAGGGTTAGGGTTAGGGTTATGGTTAGGGTTAGGGTTAGGGTTAGGGTTAGGGTTAGGGTTAGGGTTAGGGTTAGGGTTATGTACATGCCATGCACAGCTGAGGTTTAGAGTTCCGTCAAGGGTTAGGCCTCTTAGGGTCAGGATTAGGGTTAGGTTTAGGGTTAGGGTTGGGGTTAGGGTTAGGGTTAGGGTTAGGTTTAGGGTTATGTACCTGCCATGCACAGCTGAGTTTTAGAGTTCC